>NW_026896981.1:0-27428 GCF_033153095.1 Gastrolobium bilobum
AGTCCTTGTTATTTAACAGAAGGGACCATTTTGGTCCCTAACAATATTATCGGGGGTACAAATTGGTCCCTACAACAGTTCTTTTAATATGGTCACCTAAAAATCCAGCACTGTAAATTCCCCTTATACATGCTAATATTATTCATGCTGATTTGAGATTGTATTTTAATTTTTATTCACTGTCATTCACATACAGGGACTTGTCCCAGCCTTGAAGGAAATTATGCCAGGTTCACACCACAGGTTCTGTGTACAACATGTATGGAAGAACTTCATCAAGCAATGGAAGGATAAAGAGACAAGAGGAATTGTACGGGAATGTGCTAGATGCACCACTGTTCCCCAATTTGAGAAGGTCATGCAAAGGTTGAAGACTCTAAATGAACCAGCTTGGAAGTATCTTGACAATATACACCCTTCAGCATGGGTTAAAGCCTATTACAGTCACTGGCCTAAATGTGACAACATCACGAATAATATGGCTGAGGTGTGGAATGCAAAAAACCACTTCCTCCACGCTTGAAAAGGCCTATTGGACGTCCAAAAAAGCATCGCAAGAAGGATCCAACTGAAGAGCTTATGAAGACCAACAAGAAGCTTAAGAAGACTTACACAGTTCAATGCTCCAAGTGTGGTCAGACTGGTCATTATGCCAAGACATGTAAGGGACCTGCTGGTGGATCAAAGAAAAAAACTAAACCGGTTAATGTTGAAGTTGGCCAGTCAAGGTCAGTTGAAGAGATCCTCATCAGCATGAGTCAGGGCTCTCCACCAGAGACAAGCAGCCAGCATGCACCAAATGCAGCTGAACCAAGAGCCAGCAGCCCACCACCATGCAATCCTGCTGAGGCAGTGACCAGTGAGACAGCAACTGCAGCTAGCAGTGGCACCAGAGCCAGATTCATGAGCTTCATGACTACACCAGGACTCAGGCCACCTAGGCCAGCCCCACATAACTGAACATGAATTGTAATCACTGACATTAGGCCAGTTCGAATGTCTTAGGAGGCATTTTTTTTTGTTATTAGGCCATTAGCTTGGAATTGTAATTAGGCAAGTTTTTTTGGTTTACTTTGGTTTTGGCCCTGTTTAAATTATTCACCAATGACTTTTTTTTGTATGCCTCTGGTTATGGCCATATTAAGTATGAACACTTTGTTTTTTGGGAATACATAGTGTTCCTACTTAATGGTTTATTATGTCAGTGCCAATTGTAAGTACACAGTCATGATATCAATGAAATATGCTTTATGGATTACTAAATCTCTTATGTCATTACTAGTTTGGAATTGCTGTCATTGATGTGAAATGATTGGAAGATTATGTCAGTTTGGTTACTATCTGTATTCACTGTCATGATTGTTTTCTATACTGTCAAACAGTACTACTTTTTGATTCATTGCTTGTCTTGTTACAATATTTGTATGCTGTGTCATTTTGGGGTCATGTGTAAACATACCTGAATTCTGGGTTCCCTTTTATGCCTTATAAGTCCCCCACAATTTGGGTCGAGGACCATTTTAGTCCCTGTAATTTTTTCCTATTGGACAAATAGGTCCCTAACAAATTCATCGAGACCCAAATTAGTGCCTGTAACACATGACAGTAAGACACATGACAGTAAGACCAAAGGGGCACCAAAAGCTGTTACCACAGCAGCTCATTCCCCCCTTCTGTTTAATTCCCTCAATCCTTGTTGTTATGGCATTCCCTCAATCCACAGAAGCTCATACAATCTTTTGACATTTTATTTGGCATTTCAAGATAACTTAATACTTAGCAAATTGTGCTTTATGAACAATCAATTTCAAGGACATTAACCATTTTAAGAACAATCAACATCTCATTACATCCCAACAGTGGTCTTTCCATTACAGAGAAGCATACATATTACAGATTAAAAATGTGCATTTCACTCCACCCTACTACAAAGATATAAACATATTACAAAGACAATGATAATGGATCAACTAAGCCCACATTTACATAATGGAGCAGCTTTCCTTCTTCCACTACTGAACCCAAACGAACTACCTAAGCTCCCCCTTCCAGAAGACATAATCATGGCATAAACACAAAGTTCAACCCTAAATCGAACAGTATACACCCACCTTCCCTAAACCGTCAATCATTTTTCCTAAACCGTCAATCAATTTTCCCCAAATTCATGCGTTCAACCTTCGATTCGATGCCATGCTTTCTGGTTTGAGTTGAACCCTAAACCCTAAACGACGACGTTTCTTGTATGAAAGAGAACTCTGTGTCCAACGTGGCTGAGCTTACCCAAACGACGTCGTCCAACCACTCCACGTGGGCAACCGCATGTCACTTAACGTGACACATCAGCACCGTCACTCACTCCGTCAATTTTCATTTGACAGAAGGACTAACGTGGGACCTGTTTGACATTGTTGGGGACTTTTTTTTGAGTTTATTTTTCTTAGGGACTAATTTGGCCACCGCATTTTTTGTCAGGGACCAATTTGGGTCTTTACTATATATATATATATATTATTTTATATCTTATTCATTTGAAAAATAGATAAAATATATTAAAGAAAAGTGTTGTTGCACAGACTCACATTTATTATTATTTTTTAGTACAAAGTTGAAGTTCACTTTTAGCCCACACTAAATGGTCCAACCCCAAGCCCAATCTCAAATTAAAATGAAACCCTAATTTTATTGTTTCATTGATTTGAGAAGTGCAGCCGCCGTCTACCATCACGAGCTCGTGTCACCAAACCAGCGAGAAGGGGCAGCGCAAAGAGCTCGTGTCACCGAACCAGCGAGAAGGGGCGGCGCAGTGGAAAGCAGAGACAGAAGTCGTGGATCTGCAACAACAAGTTAGAAATGAAGTGAGGCCGAGGGCAACGCGAGGAAGACGAAGAACGAGGCGAGGAAGAAGAACGAAGCACTCTTGGCAACGACGACAAAATGCTTGATCGTGGTGATTGATTTCAAAAATTTTACTTTTTTGCCACTTGACCGTGTTCGACACGGTCAAAATCGCGTGTCGGGATGGTCAACGTGTCTTAAAATATTGACCACGTGTCAGACACGTGTCAGAGCGTGTCGGAACGTGTCGGTGTCCGACACGTATTTTTTCAGATAAAAAGCAAGTCCGTGCTTCGTAGGCCAAAAGCAATAATCTAATCGATTAACTTGTACTGGTTTAGTCGATTAAATATTGTAGTCGATTAAACCATTACAGGTTAATCGATTAAATTATTGCTTTTGGCACCCCATTCTGTTTTTTTTTTCCCGGATTTTTTAGTCTTCATTGAGACTCTACACTCATGAACTAAGGTAGTTTGACTTGGGGAACATAATTTGTGACACAAAAAAGCAACGTGGACATTCAATTCCCAAAACGTGTACGTATTGATTGAAAACGTTGGTTTAGGCGAACCAAAACTTGGTCAAATCATTTTAAAGACCTATTACTAACCACGCAATTATTTTCATTCTTCGGCAACAATGCCCTCACGTACCAAGGACAACCATCGTTATGGTGTCGACACTTCATCACAAATCTATGCTCATCACTTTTTGCCACTGCAGCAATACGGTGAGCCTTCATACAATATAATTTGACTGCATGTTGCATTTCAGATTTACTACGAAACTTCTGGTACAAATATAATGGATCCCCTAATTACTAGCCACCGTGCAAGTCATCGTCACCATACAATATCTCCGTCTCATCATTAAGGTGGGCCCAATTAATGAAGGAATTATGTGGGCTTTCGTTCCAAAATGGCTCGATCTCAGAACCTTCGTCAAAATTTAAACTTTTTCGTCAGTACCAATGATAACACAAATATAAATTGTTGATTTAATACTTTAAATTACTATCTTACCACTGCTAACAGGTCAACACGAAGTGGTGGCATAACCTGGGAACTTAGGTTTCCTGAGTTTGTGTCAGTGTCAAAATCACCCTCTACGTCCGTATCTGAGGTGTCACCTAGCGGAATAACACTCTCAGGTTCACTGTCCTCATCACTGTCCATATCCTTCTCGTGCTCATCCTTATCTATTCCCCTTAGTGTTATCTGACTTATGACAAGTGCAGGTGCAGATAAACCGACGACTCTGTCTTCTTGACCAAAATATTGTTCACTTCTTGTATGCATGAGTGCAGATGAAGATTGACCACAATCTATTTCAACATATATCTCAATAAAATTTTGAAATTTTTGGTCAACAATTGCATCTATGACACATTTCACATCTTCATCGTCACATATATCGTTACCAATGTAGAATATAGCATCCTTACCAACTGTAGACTCTACCCTGACGATCATTCGCTGAACGCATTGGCTGCCTTGTAGCCCTAATTTTTGGTGAATTCTCCCCTTAAGCTTAATGTATATAGTGCCCCGTTTGATTTTCAATATTTTTGTTTTTCCTTCAAATTGAACACCATTGGGGCCTTCATAATGCTTTTCATCATAGTAGATCATTGTAACATACATGTTTGGACTTGAGCTCATCTTTCACACAAATTTGGGAGTAGGGTTTGGATTTTGGGGGTTTGAGTTCAGATTTTGGGGGCAACAAATGAGAATATAAGTGGAATGACAATGATTTCACAATATTAAGGCTTTAGAGATGGTGGGATGAAATGTAATCATGATGGGAAGGATCACAGATGACAAACAAGAGAGATATTGGTTTACAAATCGTTAATATTTGAAACGAGACCAAGAAAGGGAAAAATATAGGGTTTCTGTCGCGATTTAATCGACTACATAACAATTTTAGTCGATTAAATCTCCCCTAAATTTAATTGCCTAAGAGGAATTTTTAGTCGATTAAATTTCGGTCTTCATATTTTCTGTATTTTGACCATTTAGTCGATTAAAAATTCATCTTAATCGACTAAATGGGGGCAGGATGATGGATAGTTTTAGGGAAGGGGAAAATTTATTATTAATTAATTAATGAGGGACAAAAGGGTCAAAAAAGTCTTTGAATAAGAATTCAAAAGATACCAAATTTTGTTCTCTAAATAACACAATCCCTATACTTTTAGTAAATGTCTGGTTATTTTTCAATTAGCAAAGAGCTTCTAAAGGGTTATGGGCATGCAAAGATTGCGTAACAATAATTTTCTTTAATTAATAAGTATTTTGTTCATTGTACGAGTATTTTTACATTTAAAAATAAATTAAAATAAAATATTTAAATTATAAAGGAAATCTGTATAACATTAGCTTTCAAATAAAATTATAAAAAAATTATATTAAACTAAAAAATTTAAAATTATAAAGAATATACGCATTGTTTATTTAAAAGAATTTAAGTTTTAAATTTTAAACAAAAAATTTAAAAATGATATATGCTAGTTTTTAAGAAAAAATATACCAAGAAATGAAATAAATTTTAAGAAAGTGTGCGTTAATTTAATATGTAAAGATAAATTTCTTAAAGAATCTTATTCATAAAAATATATATTTAAGTACATGGGAGGTTATAGTTACTATTTATTTTTCTTACTACTTCTTACTATTAATTCGTAATCGTTGATTCCCGTCAATTTAACAGTTGTAATTTATTAGGTCATATTTATTAATTAATTATTAATTTTCAATAAAGTATAACCGTATGAAAATCAACAATTAAGATTTGATAGTAATTCACTAAGTAAAAGGTTTAATGCTTTTCATACAAACTGGAAATAATTAATTTTTTATACATACATAAAAATTAGTTGATTTTTTTTTTCTTCGTTTTTCTCATGAGGCCTCACCCACTTTTATATGTATGTAAAAGAAATTAACTCCATCAATTAAATGAAAAATAGGTATCAAACAAACAAATAAGAATATAATATGAAAAATAGGTATCAAACAAATAAGAATATAATATGAAATCAATTAATAAATTAAACAAATTTAAAAATATCTACATAAATTAAAAAGGAACATATAAATTTCAAATGGTAAAATTATATATCTCAGAGAAAAATAATTTATATAAAGAGGTAATCTTATTTTTAAAATAAAATGAATAATTTATTATATAAAAGTAAATAAATGACACTAATCATTCGACGGTGAAAAGGAAAAAAAATAAAATTCCCGTTCAATTAAAATTAATAAGCAGAGCAGGCCCAAGAAGCCCAGGTCAGTCGGTGGACTCGTGGAGACACAAAAGTAAGGCGCGCAGCCCAGAAGCTACAGAGGGGTTGGGGGGTGGTGGTGCAGTTGGTTTACTTTACCAGAAAGTCACTGCTACTTTCACCGCGATCGAACGAGTCGAGGGGTTCCCTCTTCCTTACGGAGAAGGAGAAAGAGAAAGAGAAAGAGAAAGAGAAAGAGAGAGAGATATGTGGGTGTTTTACCTGATCTCCTTGCCCCTCACAACGGGGATGGTGCTATTGACGCTGAGGTACTTCGCTGGCCCTGACGTCCCTCGTTACGTGCTTTTCACCGTTGGATATACCTGGTTTTGTTCCCTCTCCATCATCATCCTCGTTCCTGCTGACATTTGGGCGGTACTAACCATCTCATTTCTCCTTTCTATGTGTGCTTCTTCCTTAATACATTTCCAATTTGGTTCTCCAATTCACGGCTTTCCTATTGTTATTTTTCTTCGCCTCAATTTTTTAGATGTTTACGTAATGTTTAATTTAATGCAGTGTTCTAGGGTTTCTCAACAGACTTTTTAAGAATGCTTTGCCTGCTTAGCTTGCTTTTATAAGGCTCTCTTAGGGAGTGGATCCTCTCTCATGTGTCTCTCATGTGAGAAAGTAGTCATGTCATTTGATCACAACCCCTCATTGATGATGAAATAATGTATAATTTTTAAATGAGTGGTTGTGATCAAATGACATGACCACATGACCACTTTTTCACATGGGAGGATACACTCCCGCTCTCTTCATACATCCCGAGGGTTAATCATGTTTAGGTTGATGTGTGATAGCTCTAAATACAAGAATGGATTAACAAATGAGTCTTTCTGGGAAAGTTAGTCGCATTTAATATCTGAACAACATAAAATATATTCAATACTTCCTTCTTTTAGTAAATAGGAGGATTTAAATATGGGGAATTGTTCTACTTACAACCTATTTTTGTTTACAACCTTTTACAACTATATCTTAAACGTTGATTTCTGTCAATCAACTATTATTATTCATTGTGAATTAATAATTAATTAATGGGTTTGATTTGCGAAAATAATAACTGAACTCAATTAAATCATTTAGCCGGGCATGAGCTCCCTCCTTGCTTTCTTTGCTTTTGGTGAGTTATTTTATCCTTTAGTGGAGCAGAACAGACAGCGCTTACCCTCATAACATCTATGTTAGCCTTTCTGCATAAATACAGTTAAAACACCTTGATCAGCAAAAATCAACGGTTAAGATATGATTGTAAGAGGTTATAAATGAAAATAGGATATAAGTATAACCTTCCCCTTTAAAACTATAAACATGACTAGTATTCTTTGATTGACATTTGTAAGTAGTGCTTACTTTGTAAGAAACTTAAATTTTGGTAACCCAAAAAAATATTTAATAATTTATTCGTTAAATAATTAGGAGGATTTATAATATAATTTTGATGTATTGTTTTGATAGTGTAATACAATCATCAATAAATGTCACAAACCAACGTGCTTTAGAGATATTAGGAATGGAAGATGGTTTCCATATGTCACTATATGAACCAAATCAAATGGCGAGGTACACATATTATTGCTAATGGGAAAAGTTACACGTTTATGTTTGGCAAACTCACAAATTTCACAATGAAAGTTGGAAACATCAAAATTTGACAACTTGGAATGATGGGTGACCTAATTGACGATGATGAAGCTGATTCCGAAAGCGCATAGAAAAAGTGGTTAAACAGAAAGTTGAGATTTTACAAATGAGTAACCCTCCGGTTCTCAATTATAATAATCAAAATCACAAAATATTCAACTCCTAAAATAAGGGTCTTAAGCACCCCTTTATAGACTAATTACAAATTGATCCAAAATTCAAAAATCCTACATCCTAAAAATAATAAAACTTCCTAAAATAAATATAACAGTAATTAACCTCTAAAAATAAATAAATAATTGCAATTAAATCATTCAAAGCACGTCCCAAATCTTAAATCTCAAATCATGCCAAATGTGTTGCTTTCTTTTCCTTGCTAGATAAATCACAATCATATCTGCTGCTTCATTTGAACTGTGATTTGATCGCAATTTGTTATATTTCAAATTTCTGCTTCTTTTAACAATTGAGCCATACTTATTGGGCCACAGTTCTGATTGATTCCGGACTTCTTGAATCGATGGCTGGGCCATGTGCAATGGGCCAACCGTAAGTGCATTAAAGCCAAATTTGCCTTGAAAATCATCGGAACTCTTATAATCAGCTACAAAAACATGTCTTGGCATTTCAAGGAGGCCATCCTTTTCTTTAGCAATTCCAATCATCCTCCTCTTCGATTCCTTTTCTTGGAAGGTACAATATGATGGGTTAAAGACAAGTTCACAACCTAGTGAATTGCTTGGCTTAAAACAAACAAAGCACTCTACATCTAGTTATATTCAAAGGCAGAATAAATACAATAAATTAAAGGGATATGATATTGTGCCTACCTTTTTTCATGCCTATTCTACCTACTCTTTTACAACACCATTAGATCACAATCTCAACTGATCTTTACCCTTTCTCTCTCCTCTTGAGATTGTGATTTAACGGTGTTGGAGAAAAGTAGGCATGAAAAAATGGTAGGCATATTATCTTATCCCTTTAATTAATAATGACTCTAAATAGAGCTGAATTTCAACATCTCTAAACTCGTAAAACATATAACTCAAAACATAAGAAGAAGTAGCTCATGAGGCATACGAGTCCACCGCAGATCATTTGATATTACCACTCTACAAAAAAAAAGTCTTCACCTTAGACGGAGTCTTAACCTGTTAACCTTCCAAAAGGACTTGGATATCGAGAAATTCTGAACTGCTGGATTTCATATCTGAATCTCAAAGAAAGATTTACTTTATTTAGCACCAGAAATAGTGTAACTTTATTATAGCCTCTGATTTATGACAAAAATACTGTGCTACCTCCATGTCGTGGACAAGTCAGATGTATATGACCTTTTATGTGTAGTTAAGTTTGTTATTTCCATTTCTTTTCTATTTTCTTCAATTTGATATGTCCTTGGATAATATATTATATTTATTATTTCCATCTTCCAAAAAGCTTATTTTTGGAACTTTAAAATGTTAAATGAAAATGACAAAGAAATTTTTGGATTATGGAAGAATTGTATGTGCAATAATTTCATTCATATAATGATGGTTCTTTCTTTAACACATACAGACAATATCTTCCCACCATGAGAATGGAGGCATTTCTTTCTTTTGGAGCTGGTCATATTGGAGCACGTTTTTGCTTACTTGGTACGCTTCATGTAAAAGTTTTTATTACTATGTCTGTAACATTTTCAACACCTTTTGTCTATTTCAAATGAGTTTCTGTAAAGGCCAAGTTTAGCTCCACATGGCGGATAATGGTCCAAGGCTTTTTTGTGCCCTTCTGTTTATCATGTTACTGTTGCTTTGCTTTCTCTTTGCTTGGCAATGAATCTTTCCTCCAGGTTCCTTGTTTGAGTCAGTGAATTATGTACTTTGTCATGTATCTGATGTGGAATGGGATTAAGCTGAAATGACTATTTAATGTGAATGTCTATGATTTTAATCAACACGTAACTGATTAAATCAATATTATTTTCTTCTGGTTGGTACTAGAATTTGGTATCTCTCATTCAATTTCTTGACTATATGTAATGCATGCATGCATGTTGACACTTTTCTACTATGGAACTGATCTATTAGTAGTAATGAATGACAAAACATAATCAGTTATTTTGCATACTTGTAAAACTTGGATGATTTTGTATATTATTTATAATTTGCTTTATTGTTACTTCTCATCTTTTCATATGCTTTCCTACATACTAAGCATTGCAAGGAAGTAATTAAATAGAATTACAGATCAGAAATGCAAATTTGCTCACGTATTTAAGTTATGTTGTCCTAAGCAGGGCTGTCGTGCCCCTTATTCAGGGTTTTGAAGATGCTGGGGACTTCACTTTGTCTGAAAGATTGAAGACTAGTGTACATGTTAACTTGGTCTTCTATCTAATTGTGGGATCCATTGGCCTTTTTGGACTTATTCTTCTCATTATAATGCACAAGTTCTGGTTGGTTCTTATCCTCCTAACCTTGGTTGTTTTGAACTATATTATAGATCTTAGCTGCTTCTAATTATCTCTTAAGATATTGCTCCCTACAGTTTTCTAATTAGTTTATATATATTATATATATATATATATATGTGAAGATTCTTATTCTCACTTAAAGAGTTCTATTATTTCCTCAGAAGCCACACACATTAACAACTAATTTCTTCTTGAATATTTACAGTGTCATGTGGACATGCTTTTGTTAGCAATGTTTGGCTGTGTTAGAATATATTAGATATGATTAGATATGATTAGTCTGATTAGATATGATTAGAGTCTGTAATTATTCTGATTGTATTAGGTCTGGGCCTTTCATATAAGCCCATTAGAGTCTCTATATATTGTAACTCTCTGAATTAGATCAATACACAACATATTACTTTATATTCAAGTTGGTACCAGAGCTCTTTCGTTCTGGGGACCCTCGCTTCCGCTTAGAAACCTTGTTTTTGCTTTAAAACCTAAGTCCACTGCTTAGGAGTCCTTTTTCTTGCCGTGCGTCCTTCTGGCAAGCCATCTAAGGCTGTAAACAGGCTCTGAGTAATTTTTCCAAACGCGTCAGCACCTCCGACGGCCACCAGAACCACTGCCCGCCACCAGAATCACTGTTCAGGCCACCAGAGACTTTTTCCGGCGACTTTTCCGACCAAACTTCACGCGATCAGGACCGTCTCTTCCCGGCGACCAGGTCTGTGGAGGTCCGGTCAGCAACGCACCTCCCACGCGCTCTCACGCGCCTCCTAGCTCCTCTGCGCGTGGGCCTCACGCGCCACCTTCTGCCGGGGCGTGAGCCCTTTTTCGGCGGCTTTTTCCGGCCGGTCTTGGACAGAGAAGCTCGCCTTCTCCTGCTCTTTCTGGATCTGTGGTTGTTTTGGTGTGGGTTTGACTTTTTGCGCGCACCCCTTCTTGATCGGTGATCAGGTTCGTTCCTATTTACTCGGTTTATATCTTTCTGATTTCTTATTATGGCAGCAGATGGTTCTGTTCATTCGGAGGTCAATTCTCCACCTCCTCTTGTCGAAAATTATCCCAATATTATCTCTACCAATGTTGGGTCCATTACCTCTTCAAAATTGAAGGGTTCTGTTAATTACAAGAACTGGGCCACCTCTGTTCGAGTTTGGTTCTTTGGACAAGGACATGGGAGCCACCTCACGACTAAGTCTACTGATGTCCCTAAGGAGGAAAAGTCTGATTGGGAAAAGATCGACAACCAGCTTCTGAGCATCCTCTGGAAATCTATTGATTAAGTTGTCTTGGACATCTTCTATTCGTTTCAAACTTGTACTGAAGTGTGGCAGGAAGCAAAAAACCTCTACACTAATGATGTTCAGTTGCTTTATTTCATCATCTCTCAGTTTATGGAACTGAGCAAATCACCCGACATTCAGATGGAGACATATGTTGGCAAGAGTCGATCTTTGATGCAGGCATATTTGGATATGTTGCCTTAGCATATCGGAAACAGGTGGAACGCCTCTTTATGGTTGCCACACTGTCTGGCCTCCCTGAAGAATATAATAATGTCTGGGATACTATCTTGACTAGTGGGGAGCCTGATCTTTCAATGACGTATCAGCGTCTTCTGAATCTGAATAAGAAATCTGCTCCTGCATCATCTTCTGCTGTTGATTCTACTGCTCTAGTTTCCCGTACTGACTTTCGCGGGAACATTGGAGGTGGACGTGGTCGTGGTAGAGGCCCGGGAGGACGTGGTCCAGGAGCCCCAGGAGGACGTGGTCTAGGAGCCCCAGGAGGCCCAGTCGGACGTGGTCAGCGACCTCGTTGTAATTACTGTCAGCAACTTGGTCATTATGAGGAACGTTGCTACACAAAGTACCCTTACCTGTGACCTTCTTATGCTGCTAATATAGCTCAATCGGATTTTGCTTCAAATGGTACAGTTTCTCTCTCCTCTGAAGACTATGCAGCATTCCAGACTCTTCTCAGAAAGGTCTCTCCTCAGTCTCAGGCTTCTGCTTTAGAAACTGGTAATCCCGTTGCTTGTGTTTCTCATTCTGCATCACTTGGCCCTTGGATATTTGACTCAGGTGCTACTGATCACCTCTGTGGTAATAAGGAACTCTTTTCATCCCTTACATATTCTGATAACTTACCCTCTTTTACCCTTGCTGATGGCACTAAGGCTCCTGTTCATGGAATTGGACAAATCGTTCCAACCTCCTCATTGACCTTAACATCTGTCTATTACATTCCTAACATCCCTTATAATTTAATATCTGTTAGTAAATTGATCAACTATCTTAACTGTATTGTCACTTCCTCAAATCATTCTGTTTCTGTGCAGGACCCGGGTACGGGGAAGACGATTGGAGTGGGCTGTGAGTCACGGGGTCTGTTCTACCTGGTTGTGCCGAGTCCTTCCGTTGCTTGTTCTCTCACAGAATCTCCACAACTCATCCACAGTCGCCTCGGGCATCCTAGTCTTTCCAAGTTACAGAAGATGGTTCCTCTTTTGTTTGGTCTTCAGACTTTAGATTGTCAGTCATGTCAGCAAGGATAGCACATACGCTCCTCCTTCGCTAATCGAGTCAATAAACGAGCTGATGCTCCTTTTTCAATTATTCATTCAGATATTTGGGGTCCTAGTCGTAGTGTGTCTGTTTTAGGTTTTCGGTATTTTGTTACATTTATTGATGATTTTTCTCGTTGTACTTGGATCCATTTAATGAAAAACCGTTATGAGTTGTTTTCTATTTATCAAAAAATTTCTGCTGAAATTCATACTCAATTTGGTGCCTTTATTCGTATTTTATGTAGTAATAATGCTAAGGAATATGTTTTTGTGGACTTTTCTAATTTCTTAGCCAAACAGGGTACTTTACACCAAACTACTTGTCCTCACACTCCACAACAAAATGGAGTAGCTGAACGTAAGAATAGACACCTCATTGAGACTGCACGGACTCTTCTTATTCACATG
Source organism: Gastrolobium bilobum (assembly GCF_033153095.1). Lineage (NCBI taxonomy): Eukaryota > Viridiplantae > Streptophyta > Magnoliopsida > Fabales > Fabaceae > Gastrolobium > Gastrolobium bilobum. The sequence continues at coordinate 13,216 of NW_026896981.1, forward strand.
TATGTTCCTCTTCACTTCTGGGCCGATGCAGTCCTTGCCTCTTCTTTTCTCATCAACCGTATGCCTTCATCTGTGCTTGATAATGACATTCCTTATCACTTATTGCTTCCAGATGTTCCTCTCTGTCCTCTATCCCCACATGTCTTTGGTTGTACCTGTTTTGTTCATGATCTCACCCCTGGTAAGGACAAGTTAACATCCAAAGCTTTTAAATGTATTTTTCTTGGTTATTCTCGTCTTCAAAAGGGTTATCGCTGTTATTCTCCAGATCTTAAGCGTTACTTAGTTTCCGCTGATGTCACTTTTCTTGATCAACAACCCTTTCATTCTATCCCATCTCAGTTGTCACAGGTTGATCATGTTCTTTCTGTCCCTTTTCTTGACTTTTCTTTGCCAGCTGCAGGTACTTCTATTCCAGATAAGCAACCTATTGCTTCAATACCTGCGGACCGTCCACTTATCACTTATCAGCGTCGTAAAACTGTGCCTCCTGTCGACTCGACTCCTGCTGACTCATTGCCCCCTGCAGTTGATTCTTCCCCTCCGGATCCTTCACCAGAGGCTCTTCTTATTGCTCAAAGAAAAGGTACACGTACTACTCGTAACCCTTATCCTCTTTATACCTTTTTGAGCTATGACAGTCTTTCTTCACCTCATTTCACCTTTGTTTCTAGTCTTTCTTCTATTTCTATTCCTAAAACCACAGGTGAAGCACTTTCCCATCCAGGGTGGCGCCAAGCGATGCTTGATGAGATGACTACACTTCATTCCAATGGCACTTGGGACCTTGTTTCTGCTCCTCCAGAGAAGTCTATAGTTGGTTGTCGCTGGGTGTTTACTGTAAAAGTTGGACCTGATGGTCATGTTGATCGACTCAAGGCACGCCTAGTTGCCAAGGGTTTTACTCAAATCTTTGGCCTTGATTATGGCGATACATTCTCTCCGGTCGCTAAGATGGCGTCAGTCCGCCTATTTCTTGCCCTTGCTGCTGTTCGTCACTGGCCACTCCTTCAACTTCTTCATGGTGATTTGCAAGAGGAAGTTTACATGGAGTAACCACCTGGTTTTGTTGCTCAGGGGGAGTCTGGAAAAGTGTGTTGTCTTCGAAAATCCTTATATGGTCTCAAGCAATCTCCTCGAGCATGGTTCAGTCGCTTCAGTTATGCCGTTCAGGCGTTTGGCTTAATCCGCAGTAAAGTTGATCATTCTGTATTTTATAGGATTACATCTCGTGACAAGTGCATCTATTTGTTAGTCTATGTTGACGACATCATTCTCACCGGAAGTGATCAAGACGGAATTCGTCAGTTAAAACAGCATTTATTCAGTGCATTTCAAACAAAGGACCTTGGGAAGCTGCGTTACTTCTTGGGAATTGAGGTGGCGCAATCTAGACAGGGCATTTCTATTTGTCAAAGGAAGTATGCCTTGGATATCCTCGAAGAAACTGGTATGTTGGGGAGTAAACCAGTTGATACACCCATGGATCCTAATGTCAAGTTATTGTCCGGACAGGGGGAGCCGTTATCTGATATTGTGGACGTTATCGGAGGCTAATTGGGAAGCTCAATTATCTTACTGTGACTAGGCCAGATATTTCTTTCGCTGTTAGTACGGCCAGTCAGTTCCTTGATTCCCCTTGTGATTCACATTGACATGCTGCTGTGAGGATCCTCCGATACATCAAAGGAGCACCAGGAAAATGTTTGTTGTATTCAGATCAGGAAAATACATAAATTTGTGGTTATTCAGATGCTGATTGGGCAGGATCACCCTCGGACAGGCGCTCTACTTCCGGCTATTGTGTCTTCTTTGGAGGAAACTTAATTTCGTGGAAGAGCAAGAAACAACCTGTAGTTGCTCGGTCTAGTGCAGAAGCTGAGTATCGTGCAATGGCAAATACTACCTGTGAGTTAATCTGGTTAAAGCAGTTGATTCAGGAGCTTCATCTTTGTGAACAGAAACAACCCATGACACTCATCTGTGATAATCAAGCTCGCTACATATATCCTCTAATCCTGTCTTTCATGAGAGGACCAAACATATAGAGATTGATTGTCACTTCATTTGAGAAAAGATTCAATCAGGAGAAATCAAGACTGCTTTTGTCAACTCCTCTGATCAACTAGCGGATGTCTTCACTAAAGCTCTTAGAGGTCCTCGGGTTCAATACATTTGTAACAAGCTTGGTGCTCACAATATACGCACCAGCTTGAGGGGGAGTGTTAGAACATATTAGATATGATTAGATATGATTAGTCTGATTAGATATGATTAGAGTTTGTAATTATTCTGATTGTATTAGGTCTGGGCCTTTCATATAAGCCCATTAGAGTCTCTATATATTGTAACTCTCTGAATTAGATCAATACACAACATATTATTTTATATTCAAGTGGCTGCGTACTTCGACATGACTGTTATATTCCAAAACTTTGTGCCTTATAGATACATCAAACTCTCTTTCTCTTGCTTTTCTGTTTGTGAATAATGAGGATTTGTTTAAACCATTTTTTATGGGACATCTGACATCTGTAAAGGCATGCATTTATTTGCAAGTGAGATTTTTATTCAACGCATGTAGTTTGTTGACATCTTTGCGTTTAGTATTAGAGGCTATCACATTGACTCTAAGGACATTTTTAGGAACCCAATTTGACATTTTGCCAAGATTGTGTTTATAACAGTAATGTAAAGAACCATTTCAACCAAAAACCTTAAGGTGTTAGGTGAGGACCTTTTTAATGGTTTATATTATTCTCTAACACACCCTCTCACACAAGAGCCCTTTAGGCTTGAAGCGTGGATTATTGCATAGGCCCAATTTTTGGTTTACCTTATGCTAATTTAATTCCACTAGTGGGAGGTGGTGAGGATCAAACTCGTGACTTTGTGGTCACTGAAGCTCTAATATAATGTAAAGAACCATTTCAACCCAAAACCTTAAGGTGTTGGGTGAGGGCCTTTTTAATGGTTTATATTATTCTCTAACAAATAAAGTTGAATCACAGATCATGGTAACCAAGTAGTCCCAGGGTTTCAACTTTCAACACATATGGAAAAGCCATGGGGACGTTTTGGAAAGTCCTGGATTTACAAAAGTACATATAAGTCACATCTTTTTAGTATGCTGAATCAATAGCTTGTACAGTTTTTCAAGTCAAGGACACCTAAATGCCTGCCTTCTGCCCAGTTACTTTATATTCTTTGACCTGATTGTCATGGTTTTTGAACATGCAATAAACCTTCTTTTCTTTTGTATGTGTATACTTTGTTTTCTGGTTTCAAGTGAAGCCCCACTTTGTTTATAAATAGTTTCTAGTTGGTTGATTCTTCTATGAACAGGAGTGGAAGTTTTTCAGGATTAGCCATGGCTTGCTCAAATACTTTCGGACTTGTTACTGGTGCATTTCTTCTTGGCTTTGGTTTAAGTGAAATTCCCAAAAGAGTTTGGAGAAATGCTGACTGGACCACTCGCCAGAAAGTTCTTTCCCACAAAATTGCTAAAATGGCTGTCGGTCTTGATGATGCTCACGAAGAACTTTCAAATGCTATTGTTGTGAGTGGTCCACCATACATGTTGTCAGTAAAATTTCTTTTTTAGTATTTAATTTTTATCTTTTCTGTTTTCGCAGTCAGCGTATGCAAGCTTGAAAATTTTGTTAATCTCTTCCTTGCAAGCAAAATAAAATAAGAACTAATTTTTCTTGATTTGTGACTTGAGTCTTATTCTAATAATAAACTTACAATGATACCCGTCCCCCTAAGGCTGTGTTTGGATTGATGGAAAGGGATGGAATGAAATGACATTAGTTACTATTGTTTGTATTGTATAAAATTGGGTGGAATGGAATGGAACATGATGGAATCCATTCAGTCCCATTCCATCCATTACTTCTATTTTACTTCTCCCTGATTTGCGAGATATAGGATGGAATGGATCCAACTTATTGTTTACTAATTTTTCTACCATTCCACTTATTTCCCAAACAATAGAATGGAAACTTTCCTCTATTCCATTGTAAAATATCCAAACAATGGTCTGGGAATTTTACTCCATGCCATCCCATTTCATTCCTTTCCATTCCATCTTATCACATCTCATTCTATTCCACCCATCATTATATATCCTAACATAACCTAAGTTGTCTTCCCCAAATCCAGTTGGCTTATGTTTAATTTCTGGACACACTGGAAATACAATAATTTTGAAACTTATAGACATAGCAGGGTGGCATTATGTAGGTAATTTGGAATCATGAAATTCTGCATTCATGAAGCTGAATTGAGTTTGGCATCTGATGCCTTGCTCCTGCCCTTCTCTTGGTACGATTTTGTCTCTTATCAAGAATACTGATAAGTTGTTTGTGGCTAATTTTTGCAAGTTTTTAAGGAAAGTGTTGGTGAAGGACATCCCAGTTTCAGGGTGACTCCATCAATTTTAGATGTCTTTTGCCATTTTCGGTGAAGTATTACTTTTCATTAGTGTTTTGGTGTTCTAGTAAGAACTATCTCTTGAAGACGAATTGTCTCTATGTCCATAAGAATGTAATTTGGGACTTGATCAGTTTCTTTTTGTGGAAGATCTCATGTGCATTACTTTTTTCTTTGCTTATGTGGGTATGGGGAAGATGCAAAATAGAAATGGCTCTATACAATTTAGTTGAACTTTAGAGTAACCCTGTTTTTAAAACCTGATCCCCTTCCCAACAAAAAAATAAAAAATCTTGAGGTTTAATGATGGTTTATTTCTATAGGTTGCTCAAGCCACATCCAACCAGATGTCCAAGCGTGATCCTCTAAGACCTTACATGGATGTAATTGATGATATGCTAACTCAAATGGTATTGAGCTTACATTCCTAGATTAAAGATTCTGATTACGGAACTTGGATCTTTGTTTGGATATAACCTTCAAGTTTCCAGTTTAGGGAAGACCCATCCTTCAAACCACAAGGTGGCCGATTTGGGGGAAATGATATGGATTATGATACTGATGAGAAGTCAATGGCAACACTAAGACGCCATCTTCGGGGAGCTACTGAGGAGTACTACAGGTATAAAAGGTAAGCAAATGATCAGCTTAGTCTTTTAAGTGGGGTTATTCAAAAAATTGTACTTGAATCCTTTACAGCATCTGTGAATGGTAAATTCAATTGTTATATTCTTCCAAGGAGGATAAACACCTAATAAAGCAATATGCGTTTATTTTGTTCATGTTAATGACAATGCCTACTGTTTATTGATTAGATTAATATTAAAATTCTCTCTCTGAAATGGTCCGCGCACATCACTTTGTTATTATTTTCTTTTTAACTATTCACCTATGATCAGTTTTAGCTTTCCTGCCTATCCTAGCTTCTATTAATAAGAAAGACCTTGTAAATGTTGGCGCACTGATGGTATCCGGTGAGGAAATATATTTCTTCTTGCCACCTGTAGGATGAGCATCGAAGAGTTCAGGTCATAGAAAGAAAACATTTCACATACTCAATTATTTCAATGTTTAGAATCCATAAAAGCTAATGATTAGTTATTACTTCTTTTTTCTCATTGGCATTGTCTGGCACTTCCACAACAGTCTATTGACTGGATATATTTGGCAGCTTGATTATCTTCTTGTTGTTCTTACTTTTCTCACATCCTTTCAACTAGGTCTCTCAGAATTTTGCTTATAATGTTGCTCTTGCAGTGAGTATATGACTTATGTATTAGAAGCCCTTGAATTGGAAGATACGATAAAGAATTATGAACGCCGCAACTCAACTGGATGGTTTGCTTCTGATTCTGTTTTATTTTCTGCCGTTTTTAGCCCCATTTCAATATCGTATGATATATTAAAGGTTGTTCCAGCTCACCTTACACAATTTGTTATGCTACCATTTCAGGAAATATATTTCAAGTATTAGACCTGCTCGGACTGGCAAGTTGGGATCTGTATTTGATACTTTAGGTAATTATAAGAATTACTCTTAACCTATTTGTTCTTAACTTCACTAACTTTTTTTCCCCTGCAACTGGAATTGTATTTACTAGTTTTAATTTGTACTGCTGCTTCTATTAGTTTACCATGAGGTCTTCTGAACATGCTACTTTTGTATATATCGATTATAAATAATGCACGATACTCTACTTGCTCTTTAACTTCCTATGTAAAAGGAGACCTTCAGTGTAATTCTATTTTATATTTTTATGTTGTGGTGTATGTTGAAACTGACGGTGCTTGGGAGAAACTGTATATCTTGTTCACACATTGTTCATCTTATTTGTACTATGAGTGCATTAAGTACTTGAAGCAATCAGGGATTAATTATATAAAGAACCTTGGAATACACCACCCCAAAAGCTAGCTCAAAGGGTGAGAATGTCCAAGGCCTTATAAAGGCCACATTAGTTGCCCACATAATCAATGTGAGACTATATATCTCAACACCCCCCTCACACAAGAGCCCTTTTAGGCTCTGATACTATATAAAGAACCTTGGGATACACCACTCCAAAAGCTAGCTCAAAGGGTAGGAGTGCCCAAGGCCTTATAAAGGCCACATTAGTTGCCCACACAATCAATGTGAGACTATATATCTCAACACGCCCCCTCACACGAGAGCCCATTGGGCTTGAAGAGTGGACAATGCAACAGGCCCAGTCTACCTGTGCTAAGAAACGCCACAAGAGAAAGTGGGGGGCGGCGAGGCTCTGATACCATATAAATAACCTTGGGATACACCACTCCAAAAGCTAGCTCAAAGGGTGGGAGTGCCCAAGGCCTTATAAACTCCACATTAGTTGCACATACAACCAATGTGGGACTATATATCTCAACACGCCCCCTCACACAAGAGCCCACTGGGCTTGAAGGGTGGACAACATACAAGCCCACCTACATGTGGAAATTCCACTACAAAGAAAGTGAGAGGCGGTGAGATTTCGAACGCTCTGATACCATGTTAAAGAACCTTGGGTGTATGTTAAGAACCTTGAGTTCACCACCCCAAAAGCTAGCTCAAAGGGTGGGAGTGCCCAAGGCCTTATAAAGGCCACATTATATATCTCAACACGCCCCCTCACACAAGAGCCCTTTGGGCTTGAAGGGTGGACAATGCAACAGGCTCAGCCTACCTGTGCTAAGAAACTCCACAAGAGAAAGTGGGGGACGGCGAGGCTCTGATACCATGTAAAGAACCTTGAGATACACCACCCCAAAAGCTAGCTCAAAGGGTAGGAGTGCCCAAGGCCTTATAAAGGCCACATTAGTTGCCCACACAATCAATGTAGGACTATATATCTCAACAAATTACAGATGTAATTAACAGCTATAACTACAGTTGCAATTACAGTGTGCTAATATGCTAATGTGCTAAATATGCCAATGGATCTAGATAGTATTCTAACATTCCTCCTCAAGTTGAAGCTTACTAAGCTCTCAGCTTGTGACAAATAAACAAACAAAAAATGGCAAGATTTGAAACAACTCACCTCAACTCAACCAAAGAACCTATGCAAGTAGCACTCGCATCGGCAGTGTTCTTGTTAGAGATGTAATATGAAACCATTCCTGTTAAGGAAGGAGGAAGCGAGAATCATTTGTTGAAATCTGTGTCTGGAGTATACATTGGATTCTGGATTATATAGCTAAAAAATAATAATGACAAATATCTCTGCTATCCTAACAACCATAGATACATGATTCTGGTTAGTCTATTCAATGAACCCAGGTACTATTTACATGGTTTCTAACACTCTCCCTCAAGTTGGAGGTCATATATACCAAACTTGTTACCTATGTAGTGTTACGTCACAAGGACTGGAAGTTTATTTCCGGTGAAAAAAAAGGGCCAAAACCAAGCTAATATATTTCAAATTACGTTAGCTATATTGCAAATGGTGTTATCTCAATTAATTTATCTGAATAAGTTAGTTATATTTCAAATTATGTTATCTCAGTTAGTTTGTCTTAATCAATTAGTTTATGTTTATCTTAATTAGTTAGTTTATCTCAAACTATGTTATTTGTTGGTTAGATTCAAATTAGTTATTAGTTTATCTTAATCTGCTGGAACAATATGTAATCAGCTATAAGAAAGCCAACTGACTACATTGAAAGTAAGCAATTACACCTCTGAGTCTCTTCTCTCCCGATCAAAGTCTCATTTGCACCTCTCTCCCTCATAGTAGTTAATTGCGCCGCAATAGTGCCGCGAGCCGCGCCGTATGGGCGTTGCGGTGCCTCGCCGCAAGAAATCCGCCGCGCCACAGCAGAATGCAATAACGGCCATTGTGATTGCATTTGAGGCCATATTGCTGTCATAAGGCAAAATGTCAATTTTATCCTAAATTTAAATGTGTAACAGATAAAATTTAAGGGTTTTTTAGTCTATCCGCGTCTGTCTCTGTCACTTCTGCTATCTCTTCCTTTAAAAAATGTTTATTTTTGTCATATATCTATTCCGCTATTTCTGCAACCGCAACTCGCTATAACGCTATAGCGTTTTTCGGGGTTGGCCGCGACATGCCGCTATCCGCATTTGATAACTATGCTTTCCCTTCTCCTCTGTCTTCCCTTGTCAATTCTGTCAACAGCTAAAAATTCACTTAATAACTGGTTCTTTCATCCAACCATCACGCCTTCCACCTGTTCTAAGAACAGGACAACCAATTCCAAGATGTATGGCAACTAGCACTAGCTAGTGATACGGCTGCCACCGTTGCACAATTGCACCAAGAATTCCTTGCATTGTGCCAAGATTTCATTGCATCTCAGGCCAATGAACTCACTGGTGAGAGCTTCGTGACACTTTTGGACCAACGTGACCAACATTTTTTGCAACCCTTCTACTGGAATCCGTCACCCATTTCTCCTCATCCACTCATCTGACAAGCAGAATTCTAGGCTGCAAACCACAAACGACCACAACTACAGATGAGACAACACTGCATAGTCTATCATTATGCCTTACATTTCCATGCATTTCTTCTAAGGACCCGTTTGTTTGGCTGTTCAACGTCACCTTCCGGCTGTAGTCCTGCATTTTCAACGCATCAGAAAATTTTTCCAGCCATCCAAAAATCTTCAGGTGATTTTTTGGGGCAGTTTTTATCGGATTTGAAGCAGCTCAAGTCTGGCTTACCCACGTTGGTTTTGCAGCCAAACTCCTTCACACATATTGCAACCCTTCAATCTTGTTCTGGCACGTGAGAGCGCTTACAAGCTCCGTCTACACCCGATCCTTCACAGATTCATGCACTACACCCTCCTCAGGGATTTTTTTTATCTTCGGCCAATTGTTCTTGGTGTTTTCGGCACTTTTTCAAGCATTCTAGCTCTTTCTGGCACTTTTTCCGATGTATTTAGACCTCAATTCAGCATTCTTCCTCATGTTCTGTAAACCATTCCAATGGGATGGATAATTTTGCCCAAACTAAGGCAGCTTCTTCTGCTCCTACTCTGGCCATTCTGAGTGCTGACTATGAAGCCTTCCTTCGCTTTAACGCTGTTAGAATATTAGATATGATATGATTAGATTTGATTAGATATGATTGGATTCTGTCTTATCCGTAAATAGTCTGACTGTATTCTGACTGTATTAGGATTAGGTTTGGATTAGGTTTGGGCCTTACACTTAAGCCCATTAGGGTCTCTATATATTGTAACTCCCTGACACAGATCAATACATAACGTATTCTTTTACATTTAACTTGGTATCAGAGCTATTTCGTTCTGGGAACCCTCGCTTCCGCTTAGAAATCTTGTTCTTCGCTTTAAAACCTAAGCCCACTGCTTAGGAGTCATCTTTTCTTTGCCGTGCGTCCTTCCGGTAAGACATCAAGGGCTGTAAGTCCTCTCCAGGCATCTTCTGCACGTGTCCACATCCCCAAACAGTCACCGGAGCACCATCAGCCACCGTCAGCCACTGTTCAGGCTGCCGGAGTACTTTTCCGGCGAGTTTTCAGTCTGGAACGAACGTGAACAGAACCCTCTCCTCCCGGCGACCTGCTCTGTGGAAGTCCGGCCACCATCGGAGTTGTCACGCGCTCTCACGCGCCTCCAGTCTTCTCTGCGCGTGGGCTTCACGCGCCACCTTCTGCCGACGCGTGAGCACTATTCCGGCGGCTTTTTCCGGCCGGTCTTGGACAGAGAAGCTCGTCTTCTCCTCCTCTTTCTGGATCTGTGGTTGGTTCTTTGTGGGTCTGACTTTTTGTGCGCACCTCTTCTTGATTGGTGATCAGGTTCGTTTCTCTTTATTCGGTTTGTATCTTTGTGATTTGATACTATGGCAGCAAACCCTCCAATTCATTCGGAGGTCAAGTCTCCATCTCCTCCTCTGAGAAATTCTCCCAATATCATCTCTACCAATATTGGGTCCATTACCTCTTCAAAATTGAAGGGATCTGTTAATTACAAGAACTGGGCCACCTCTGTTCGAGTTTGGTTCTTTGGACAAGGATATGGGAACCATCTCACAACTAAGTCTACTGATGTCCCTAAGGAGGACAAGTCTGATTGGGAAAAGATTGACAACCAGCTTCTGAGTATCCTCTGGCAATCCATTGATCCGATTGTCTTGGATATCTTTTATTCATTTCAAACTTGCACTGAAGTGTGGGAGGAAGCAAAAAACCTCTACACTAATGATGTTCAGCAGCTCTATTTCATCATCTCTCAGTTTATGGAATTGAGCAAATCATCCGACATTCAGATGGAGACATATATTGGCAAGAGTCGCTCTTTGATGCAGGCATATTTGGATATGCTGCCTTACCCTACTGATGCTACTGCATATCGGAAACAGGTGGAACGTCTCTTTATGGTTGCCACACTTTCTGCCCTTCCCGAAGAATATGATAATGTTCGTGATACTATCTTGACTAGTGGGGAGCCTGATCTATCCATGACGTATCAGCGTCTTCTGAATTTGAATAAGAAATCTGCTCCTGCATCGTCTTCTGCTGTTGATTCTACTGCTCTAGTTTCCCGTACTGATTTTCGCGGGCATATTGGAGGTGGACGTGGTAGAGGCCCAGGAGGCCGGGGCCCAGGAGGCCCAGGAGGACGTAGCCCAGGATGTCGTGGCCCAGGAGGCCCAGGAGGTCCAGTCGGACGTGGTCAGCGACCTCGTTGTCATTACTGTCAGCAACTTGGTCATTATGAGGAACGCTGCTACACAAAGTATCCTCACATGCGACCTTCTTTTGCTGCTAATGTAGCTCAATCGGATACTGCTTCAAATGGTTCAGTCTCTCTCTCCTGTGAAGAATATGCAGCATTCCAGGTCCTTCTCAGGAAGTCCTCTCCTCAATCTCAGGCCTCTGCTTCAGAAACTGGTAATCCTGTTGCTTGTGTTTCTCATTCTGCATCACTTGGTCCTTGGATATTTGACTCAGGTGCTACTGATCACCTCTGTGGTACTAAGGAACTCTTTTCTTCCCTTACATATTCTAATAATTTACCCTCTTTTACTCTTGCTGATGGAACTAAGGCCCCCGTTCATGGGATTGGACAAATCTGTCCAACCTCCTCATTGACCTTGACATCTGTCTATTACATCCCTCACATCCCTTATAATTTAATATCGGTTAGTAAATTGATCAATTCTCTTAATTGTATTGTCACATTCTCAAACCATTCTGTTTCTGTGCAGGACCCGGGTACGGGGAAGATGATTGGAGTGGGCCGTGAGTCTCGGGGTCTGTTCTACCTTGATGTGCCGAGTCCTTCAGTTGCTTGTTCTCTCACAGAATCTCCACAGCTCATCCACAGTCGTCTCGGGCATCCTAGTCTTGCGAAATTGCAGAAGATGGTTCCTCTTTTATCCGGTCTTCAAACTTTAGATTGTCAGTCATGTCAGCAAGGAAAGCACATACGCTCCTCCTTTGCTAATCGAGTCAATAAACGAGCTGATGCTCCTTTTTCAATTATTCATTCAGATGTTTGGGGTCCTAATCGTAGTGTGTATATTTTAGGTTTTCGGTATTTTGTCACCTTTATTGATGATTTCTCCCGTTGTACTTGGATTTATTTAATGAAAAACCGTTCTGAGTTGTTTTCTATTTATCAAAAGTTTTCTGTTGAAATTCATACTCAATTTGGTGCTTCTATTCGTATTTTACGTAGTGATAATGCTAAGGAGTATGTTTCTGTTGACTTTTCTCATTTCTTAGCCACACAGGGTACTTTACACCAAACCACTTGTCCTCACACTCCACAACAAAATGGAGTAGCTGAACGTAAGAATAGACATCTCATTGAGATTGCCAGGACTCTTCTTATTCACATGCATGTTCCTCTTCGTTTCTGGGCTGATGCAGTCCTTGCTTCTTGCTTTCTCATCAACCGCATGCCTTCATCTGTGCTTAATAATGATATTCCTCATAACTTATTGTTTCCAGATGTTACTCTCTTTCCTTTATCCCCACATGTTTTTGGTTGTACCTGTTTTGTTCATGATCTCACTCCTGGTAAGGATAAGTTAACATCCAAAGCCTTTAAATGCATTTTTCTTTGTTATTCTCGTCTTCAAAAGGGTTATCGCTGTTACTCTCCTGACCTCAAGCGTTACTTAGTTTCCGCGGATGTCACCTTTTTTGATCAACAACCCTTTAATTCTATCCCATCTCCATTGTCACAGGTTGATCATGTTCTTCCTGTTCCTTTTCTTGACTTGTCTTTGCCAGATGCAGGTGCTTCTACTCCAGATAAGCAATCACCTATTGCTCCCGTACCTGAGGACCGTCCACTTCTCACTTATCAGCGTCGTAAGACAGTACCTCCAGTCGACTCGACCCCTGCTGACTCATTGCCCTCTGCAGTTGATTCTTCCCCTCCGGATCCTTCACCAGAGGCTCTTCCCATTGCTCAAAGAAAAGGTACACGTACTACTCGTAACCCTTATCCTCTTTATACCTTCTTGAGCTATGATCGCCTTTCTCCTCCTCATTTCACCTTTGTTTCTAGTCTTTCTTCTGTTTCTATTCCTAAGACCACAGTTGAAGCACTTTCCCATCCAGGATGGCGCCAAGCGATGCTTGATGAGATGACCGCACTTCATACCAATGGCACTTGAGACCTTGTTTCTGCTCCTCCAGAGAAGTCTATAGTTGGTTGTCGCTGGGTGTTTACTGTAAAAGTTGGACCTGATGGCCATGTTGATCGTCTCAAGGCACGCCTAGTTGCCAAGGGTTTTACTCAAATCTTTGGCCTTGATTATAGCGATACATTCTCTCCAGTCGCTAAGATGGCGTCCGTCCGCCTATTTCTTGCCCTTGCTGTTGTTCGTCACTGGCCACTCCTTCAACTTGACATCAAAAATGCCTTTCTTCATGGTGATTTACAAGAAGAAGTTTACATGGAGCAACCACCTGGTTTTGTTGCTCAGGGGGAGTCTGGGAAGGTATGTCGTCTTCGAAATCCTTATATGGTCTCAAGCAGTCTCCTCGAGCATGGTTCAGTCGCTTCAGTTTTGCTGTACAGGCGTTTGGCCTAATTCGCAGTAAAGTTGACCATTCTGTATTCTATAGGATTACATCTCCTAACAAGTGCATCTATTTGTTAGTCTATGTTGATGACATCATCCTCACCGGAAGTGATCAAGACGGAATCCATCAGTTAAAACAACATTTATTTAGTGCATTTCAAACAAAGGACCTTGGGAAGCTGCGTTACTTCTTGGGAATTGAGGTGGCGCAATCTAGACAGGGCATTTCTATCTGTCAAAGGAAGTATGCCTTGGATATCCTAGAGGAGACTGGTATGTTGGGATGTAAACCAGTTGATACACCCATGGATCCTAATGTTAAGTTATTGCCCAGACAGGGGGAGCCGTTATCTGATCCTGGACGTTATCGAAGGCTGATTGGGAAGCTCAATTATCTTACTGTGACTAGGCCAGATATTTCTTTCGCTGTCAGTACGGCCAGTCAGTTCCTTGATTCCCCTTGTGATTCACATTGGGATGCTGCTGTGAGGATCCTCCGATACATCAAAGGAGCACCAGGAAAATGTTTGTTGTATTCGGATCAGGGAAATACAGAAATTTGTGGTTACTCAGATGCCGATTGGGCAGGATCACCCTCGGACAGACGCTCTACTTCTGGTTATTGTGTCTTCTTCGGAGGAAACTTAATCTCATGGAAAAGCAAGAAACAACCTGTTGTTTCCCGATCTAGTGCAGAAGCTGAGTATCGTGCAATGGCAAATACTACCTGTGAGTTGATCTG
>NW_026896982.1:0-27167 GCF_033153095.1 Gastrolobium bilobum
AGACAAACAAAATAGATATTTATTGAAATTTTTTAATAAAGAATAAAATTAAATATGAAGACAAATACCTCTGAAATCCTTCATATTTGCAAGATGAACTATTATAACATTCTGAGAAGCCTGATTATTTGCCAAAAAACTCTGCACTTCATCAACATAATGCTCCCTGTAAGAACCAACCGTTAATTAAGGAATTTAATTAATAAATTATGCAAAATTAGGAAATGATTCCATAATTGACCCTAATAATTATTATGAGTCTTTAATAATTATAGTAAGTGAGTAATTATGCTGAAAGTCGCATTTCGGAAGAAAAGTGCAGATACCGGTTCTGCTAGTCGGTATAAATGCGTACCAAAAAAGTATCCCGGAAAATTATAATAAGTTTATGATAATTACTAGAATGATATGTAGGACTTGTAAAACGAGTTTCAAGTCCAGATAATGAGAACTGGTGCTAGAAACCGGTACTGGCTTGGAAAAGTGCGTACCGAAAAGGTGCTCAGAAAATTATAAGAAAAATATGATAAATCTTAGAAAATTATGTAGTTTCATAATCCAAAGTTTGGGATTAAAACGCTAAGCGTAGCAGTTAAAGATAATACTGTGTGTTTAAGTGCGTTTGGGCTATAAATACCCTTGTTAAGGGCACATAGCCCTAGAAAACAGAAAACCAACGTGAGAGGGAGCTGACCAGCTGCTTGGTGACTTCTCTATTGGCCTTTCCTTCCATTCTTGAACCAAGTCTTGATCTTTCTTGATTTTTCTTCATCCTTTCACTTGGGAAACATCTTGAGAGGGTGTGAGGGTGCTGTGCTTGAGGTTTAGCCACTGTTTGTGGGCTATTTTTGTTCTGAGTTGGGGTTTGGGTGGAGTGCCTCCTTGCTCATTGGGTTTTGAGGCTCAAAGGAGCTTTCTTGTTGAGTAAAAGGACCACCTTGGTAGACCATTTTCGTGTGCAGAGAGAGACAGAACCTTAGAGTGACCTTTTGAGCTCCAAGAGCACCTCTTGTTGGCTGATTGAGTTTTGGTAAGCCTTGTCACCTTTGGTCTTGAGTCTTTGAACTTAAAAATGAAATCTTGATGCATGTTAAGGCTTTAAATCGTTAAAAACCCAACCTTGGAATGATATCTTCACGAAATGCATTTTCTGCATTCTGTCGTGAAATATCCGGATATGTGCCCGATGAATATCCGGATATGTGATTTCCGGATATGGGTTTTGAGTATCCGGATATGGGATTCTGGATATCCGGATATTGCATATCCGGATATGTCCAGTGAGATATCCGGATATTGCATTTCCGGATATGGTCCCGAGGAATATCCGGATATTCTGGGATATCGTAGAACAGTAGCTGTGTTGTGTGTACAGTAGGCTATTGGGGGTTTGTGGACCCTAGATTGATGAAGCTGAACTTCTGTTTTAATTAAACTAAGTCAGAATCAAGTGATTAAGGGCTTATGGCTTGGTGAGAAGCCTTAAGACATAAAGCGTAATGAAAAGACGTTGTCTTTAATTTGTATGCATGTGGTACATGTTATTGATTTAGTATTGGTCCATAACAGATTGTGAATCTGCTGTGTTTGGACTTTGAGCTGTGGACTCTTGGCTTTTGGAGTTAGCTTGCAAGGTAAGCTTTTGTGTCCTCGGTTTAGCCATGTTGTGGTTCCACCATGTCCCATGGGGGTATGGTTTATGCATGTTGTGTACATGCTTTTGGATATTTGATATGTTGATTGAACTTTACATGTAATGCCTTTTAATATGCATGTGTTGTTTCAACTTGACGGGAAGCCTGAGTATGTAGCGCCATACAAGACGGTGTACCGGGGTGAATGCAAGTGGTACTTGCACGGTGTGTAGGTGATAGACGTATACCTGCACTGTCTCTGGCCAGTAGATTAGTATTGACACACATGGCATGATTATCTACTGCATAGCATGGTTTTAGAAATGATAAATGATAAACTGCTTTTGAACTTATATTACACATGTAAGTGAGCTTGGGGTGGAAGATCCTTGAGGACTCACTGACTTACTGAGATTTCTAGATTAGAGATCTTACCCCACGTTTGGGGAATGCTTATTTCAGGATCAGGTAGTATGGGTACTGATGCCTCAGGCGGCAGGAGGCCGGAGCTTAGCTGATTATGTTGTTTCTGCTTATTTGTTAGCATGACTGGATATTGATGCTGATTATGTTTTATGCCTTTTATCTTTATGTTGTTGTTGAGATTGATGTTGGGCATGTTGCCTTATTTGAGTGAGCATGGGGATTGTCCATGACACTTTCTGTTAGTACTTTTGATTGGAGTTGTATAAACTGTTAGATGGTCCGGTCTACATTGTTGTAGTTCCGTGACTAGAGCCACACTTATATTATCTATGTTATGAGGTATTTCAGTTAGCTGTTTTATTGCAATTACATACAGACGATGTTTTATTAATTGATTATTAAGCAAGTTGGTAATGTTAATGGCATCATAATTGAAAAGAAAAAGTAATTCCGCATTTTAATTAAGCGCAGCTTAATACGATATTATGATAACATTACCGGATATATACAGGGTGTTACACTCCCACAATGTGCATTCAAGTTTGTGACCTCTTTTTTTTCGCAGAGGTTTTTAAAAAAATATACACAACTCATTACGGACATCAATTTACCACACATAAAATAAATTACACATTACACATACGTTATTCAAAATCGTTACAACAAAAAATACCTGCGGTTGTCAAGCTCCAGCATAATTTTTTTTGCTTTCCTACCAAACACATCATGCTCTTCAACTTCGCTAGTTCCAGTCAGTAAACCGATGACATCTACAGAAAAAATAATTCAGATTAATGAAAATAATTTTTTCCAAGTAAATAAATTATTTAAAAAAATAACAAAAGAATACATTACCCAATAAATAAGGAGAGACCGTTTTTTGCTGTATAATAAAATCAAACTCGACAAAATTGAAACAATTGACAGGTATGGTAGCATCAACAATGGCCTTAACATCTGTCCTCAAGTTGAAAGAAATTTTGTAAACATGCCTAGTTGCCTTGAAACCTTCACCATTCAATCCAACTCCAAAATTTCTAATAAAGTACGCTTCCCCTTCTATAATTTTTTTTCTAACTTGCAAAGTCCCTCTGACAGTAGCATGGATCGTAGAACCCTACATAATTCAAACATAAATTAGCAAGAAGAGTCGAAGAATTAGAAAAAAAAAAGAGAGAAAAATATAAAAATAAGTTTGCAACATAAAAAAAAAAAAATACATGTTCATCTGCCAGAATCATCTCCAGATTGTCATCAAATCCCTTTTTCTCATAATTAGGGACCTTCCAAGTCCTAATGGCCCTAACCTTAATCCTCCAATCATCCTTAGAGGAATTTAGATCTTTTATAAAATCGTATTTTGAAAACATGACTAAAGCAGGAAGTAGAAGAAGGGAATAACAACGAATGATAATAAGAAGGAAAAAAATGCAAGATACTAAAGAAGATGAATGAGTCGACCAGAGAAAAATGGAGGGTTCATGTAAAAAATGATAACAATGGGGAGAGAAGGCATTAGAAGTCTGAGAGAGACATTAGGACATTCAAAACATTGAATAATTACTTTCAGTTTCCAATGGGGTACAATAGTAGTAATTATTACTTTCATCAATTACCAATGAAAGAAATAGGTGCGATTTAAATTGGATGTCTGCCACTAATATATTTTCGGACTTAGAAATATTTTTATTCTGTATTTATTTGTTTAATGTTCGAAATTCAAATTTCAAATGTCTACCAAAACAGGAAACTTTTTAAATTGTTGTAGGTGTGAACACAAACCTCAGATTCAAGGAGAATGCGACATATCATCAAAGTTTCCAATAAACGGTTTTACTTTAGAATAATCTAGATTTTTTTTAAGGATATTTAAAAATTATACTAATTCAATCAAAATCAAAAAAGAAAAAAAAATTAAGTGCAAAAATGAAAAATTAATTGAATTGTATTATATTTTTATTATAAAATTATTTTAAAAGTTTAAGCACGAGCGCGCACATATATATTAGTCATTTGTAATTTTATATTGTAGTATTTTATTTATAATTTTATTATTTTATTAAAAAATAAAGGTCAAGTCTAAATGCTTAAAGGTTTTGATTCTGATTTTTAAAAATATATTTTAATAGGCTCAAATCTGTATAATTTTTAAAATAAATCAGATATCAGGGCAAAAGTAGGTAAGGCTCTAGGTCCTTTTCTGATGTATTTACACACTTATTTATCACAATGTAAATCCAATAAGAAGCTTAAATTTCCATCTTTTCAACCCATAGACATTGCAATGATTATTTCCTCACCTCTATCTTCACTATGGTCGTAAATCCAGGCAAAACAATTAAAATAATATTTTTTAATTAAATAAATATGTATTTATTGCAGTTTTGAGAAAAATTACGGATCTATTGCACACTGTGACGTCCCATTGAGGCGTCTCTCATGAGGTGTTGACACGTGTCAATTTTTTTTCCAAAAAAAAATTAATTTAATTATAAAACTTCTAAAGGCCATAACTTTTGACTCGAGTATCCAAATCATGTAATTCTTTTTTTGATTCCACATAAATTTTTGAGATCTACGCAATGGCATCTCATTTGATATATTTTATTTTTCACCAACATAATTTAAATTTAGATCAGGCAATCTTTCTTCCTTAGATATTTAAAATATTTATTTAATTATTTCCTTTATTAACACATATTTTTCAAATTGATTTTTGAGTTTAAATCAAAAATCAAATCTTTATTTTGTTTTCCTTATTAATAATAATTGTTACTTTTAATTTAAATCATAAGCCAAATTTTTTTATAATAAAAATAAAAAAATTATTTTTTAATTTAAATCACACATCAAATCTTGATTTATTTTTTGTATCAAATCGCAAACGCAGAACTTAGAGGCTTCTAGATTAATAATGTGACACGTGTCAACACGTGTCAAATCCTAACACATCACCAATCACTTCTAAATTGAGTTTCAATCAAGAGCCAATCACGCCTAATTTAAGTAATTTTACTTTTGAAAAACATTCATGCAATCACAAATCAAATCTTAATTTAATCACAAATGTAGAATATCATTTATTTAATTATTTCCTTTATTTCCTTCTTCCTTAGAAATGTAGAATATTTATTTAATTATTTCCTTTATTTCTACAGATTTTTCAAATTGCTTTTTTAGTTTAAATCACAAAACAAATCTTTATTTTGTTTTCCTTATTAATAATAATTGTTACTTTTAATTTAAATCACAAAACAAATTTTTGTATAATAAAAATAATTTTTTTTTTTAATTTAAATTACACATCAAATCTTGATTTATTTTTTGTATTAAATCACAAACGCAGAACTCAAAGACTTATGAGTTTAAAAATGTGAAACGTGTCAACACGTGTCAAAACCTAACACATCACCAATGACGTCTAATTTGGGTTTCAATCAAGAGGCAATCACGCCTAATTTAGGTAATTTTATTTTTGAAAAACATTCATAAGCCATCACAAATCAAATCGTTATTTAATCACAAATGTAGAATATCCTTTATTTAATTATTTCCTTCTTCCTTAGAAATGTTGAATATTTATTTAATTATTTCCTTTATTTCTACAGATTTTAAAAAAGTGACACGTGTCAGATTCAGAAAGGATTTAACCCATTCCAATATCATAACTTTGAGGAAAACTCAATTTATAGCTTGGATCAGTACAATGTTGAACTTGGTTTAGTTCATTCTTCGGATGCACGTAGGCAAACCTTCTCAAATTGTAGTGACCAATCTACCCCTAGTATAGTAGGATTCAACTCTATTGCTGTTCTAAAGTCAGAAACAGATCCAGTTGGCTTTTGCACACGCCTACCAATAGGTAGCCCATTCAAACCATATTGGATTGGACCACTAAATTTATTTCCCGATTTTGAAGCAGCTAAATCCAAACAGGGTTTAATCAATCTTTTGAGGTAAACATCAAGCGCATTATTTAACAAGTTGGCTGCATCCGCTGATACCATCAATCCTTCCATTTCCAATTTCTGCTCCAACCTTTTTGTTAAAGAAGGTGCATCAGGCAGTTGACCAATGCTTTTACAGGTATCAGTAACGGTATCGGATGGTAATCCTTTACATGAAAGTTTTCGTGCTCTTTTATTGTAGGTGGGAATTGCCAAAGGCGCACGAACAGGACTCCTTCTATATATGTTCAGGCTTTCAGAATCCTCATCAACCTCCTCCCCATCTTCCAGATATAGAGGGCGCTTGCTACCTACAGAATGTAGATCAACAGTGTTTTGCTGCTCATGAATTTTAGGGGCCGAATCCTCAAACCCAATGTCGTTGTTCTTCCCTTGAGGACCAACAGTGTTTTGCTTCTCATGAATTTTAGGGGCCGAATCCTCAAACCCAATGCCGTTGTTCTTCCCTTGAGGACCAAGAGGGCTAGGACGGTCCCTGAATCTGCGGCTACGCAAGTTTGGAGTCCTACCTCTCCGAGGAGATTGAAGAAAATCCTTGCACATAAGCTGAAGATTGTTACACCCATTGGGCGTTTTGACATTCAAAGAACCTTCCACTGTGCTATTTCTTGGCAGGGCTGTCTTGGAGAGAGACGCTTTTTTCAAGATTGACCTGATAAAATGATTATGAAGCGGAACATTGTCTCTACCAATAGTTGCTATGCAGAGCCTATCAAATTCAGATTTACTAATTTTGAGACTGAGAAATTTCGTGAGAAGACTAAAGTATTTGCATGATTTCACGCTACCAAGCCTCTTTTCAATCTGTAACTTTTGCTCTAACGTGTTTACAGGAGGCAAATACTGCACGCCCGGCATCCTGCTTCCCCAAGTTATCACTGTAATCAGAATCAAAACATCATTAGGTTAAAAAAAGATAGGACCCCTCATATAGAAAAAAATTCATAATTTAATTAGGAAAACAAAACCCAATTGCAATGTTTGTTCAGAAACCGTTAAATTCCAGCCAAAAAAAACAAACAAACATGACAACTGATATAAAGTAAAAACGCAACGCTACTGAATTGTGAAGAACAAATCAGCCAAAACACATATATTAATAACGGTTAAGCTACTTCAAATCGATAATTGAAGTAACAGAGGACGAAATTCAGTGCACCAAATTGATCAAAGAAACTGAAACTCATAACAGGCAATTCACGCAATGAAGCAAAAAATAAAAATAAAAACTTATTGGAATTTGAAGTAAAAGAAGAGAATGCAAAACCTAAAAATATGAATTGGGGCTTGGGGTTGTTATTATTGGATCACTGTAGTACAAGGTTTGCTTCGGAAGTTTGAACAGAAGAAAGATTAGGGCTTGTTACCAAGGTTAGAGGAGAGAGAGCCAATTTGACCTTTCCTCCGAAGCTTCCAAGTCTTAGTGGTCAATATTATGATTGCTTGGTAAGGGAAATATTTATTCTATTTTCTATTGGGCTAAATTTAATGGGCCAAATTTATTATTAATTAGTTAATAATTTTAATCTAATAAATTATAACCGTTGATGGACGGAAATCAACGGTTAAGATTTAAAAGTATATAAGTTTATATCCTTTAAAAGGATAGATGTTATTTCCATTATTATTACCCAATAATGTTACTGTCAACATTACTACAATATCTTAATCGTTGCTTTTTGCCGATCAATGATTATTATTTTTCGCAATCAAATTCATTAATTAAATATTAATTCGCAATAAATGATAAATGTTGATTGACGAAAATCAACGATTAAGATATGATAATAATATTATTAGTAATATTATTTGATTGTTACAATATACTATCCCATAAATAAATACATAAATATTAATACAATTGTTTGATTATTGAAGCAGCGTTGTTTTCATTTTAAATAAATAGCTGAAAAAAATAAGATTTTAAATGATCTAATTGTGAAAAAAAAATTAACCGTTCATAAATGAAAATGAGTTTTTGAACGAGTCTGTAAAATAATTCCTCATCTAGGCATGTGAACTTTTTTATTTGTTTTTTTTTTTATAAAGATTGTAGTAAAATAAATTATCCCAATACTATTAGTGAGAGTGTTGTGTATAGAATCTTATCGGGCGCAAGTATAGGAATATCGAAATAATTACCTCAAAAGAAGGTTTATATTTTTTAAAATAAAAGTTTACTAAATACTGTTCTATTGGACGGGATATTTCAAATATAATTTTTTTAAGGATGTTTAAAATTATATTAATTCAATCAAAAGCAAAAAAGAAAAGAAAAATTAAGTGCAAAAATGAAAAATTAATTGAATTGTATTATATTTTTATTATAAAATTATTTTAAAAGTTTAAGCACGAGCGCGCACATATATATTAGTCATTTGTAATTTTATGTTGTAGTATTTTATTTATAATTTTATTATTTTATTAAAAAATAAAGGTCAAGTCTAAATGCTTAAAGGTTATGACTCTGATTTTGAAAGATATATTTTAATAAGCTCAAATCTGTATAATTTTTAAAATAAATCAGATCAAGTCAGGGCAAAAGTAGGTAAGGCTCTAGGTCCTTGTCTGATGTATTTACACACTTATTTATCACAATGTAAATCCAATAAGAAGCTTAAATTTCCATCTTTTCAAACCAAAGACATTGCAATGAATATTTCCTCACCTCTATCTTCGCTGTGGTCGTAAATTCAGGCAAAAAAATTAAAATAATGTTTTTTAATTAAATAATTATGTATTTATTGCAGTTTTGAGAAAAACTACGGATCCATTGCATACTGTGACGCCCTATTGAGGGGTCTCACCCTAAGGGGAAGACGCCCAAATGAGGCGTCTCTCATGAGGTGTTGACACGCGTCACTTTTATTTCCAAAAAAAAAAATTAATTTAATTATAAAACTTCTAAAGGCCATAACTTTTGACTCGAGTATCCAAATCATGTAATTCTTTAAAAAAAGATACGACCCCTCATATAGAAAAAAATTCATAATTTAATTAGGAAAACAAAACCCAATTGCAATGTTTGTTCAGAAACTGTTAAATTCCAGCCAAAAAAAACAAACAAACATGACAATTGATTTAAAGTAAAAACGCTACGCTACTGAATTGTGAAGAACAAATCAGCCAAAAAACAGATATTAATAACGGTTAAGCTACTTCAAATCAATAATTGAAGTAACAGAGGATGAAATTCAGTGCACCAAATTGATCAAAGAAACGGAAACTCACAACAGGCAATTCACGCAATGAAGCAAAAAATAAAAATAAAAACTTTTTGGAATTTGAAGTAAAAGAAGAGAATGCAAAACCTAATAATATGAATTGGGGCTTGGGGTTGTTATTATTGGATCACTGCAGTACAAGGTTTGCTTCAGAAGTTTGAACAGAAGAAAGATTAGTGCTTGTTACCAAGGTTAGAGGAGAGAGGGCCAGTTTGACCTTTCCTCCGAAGCTTCCAAGTCTTAGTGGTCAATATTATGATTGCTTGGTAAGGGAAATATTTATTCTATTTTCTATTGGGCTAAATTTAATGGGCCAAATTTATTATTAATTAGTTAATAATTTTAATCTAATAAATTATAACCGTTGATGGACGGAAATCAACGGTTAAGATTTAAAAGTATATAAGTTTATATCCTTTAAAAGGATAGATGTTATTTCCATTATTATTACCCAATAATGTTACTGTCAATATTACTACAATATCTTAATCGTTGATTTTTGCCGATCAATGATTATTATTTTTCGCAATCAAATTCATTAATTAAATATTAATTCGCAATAAATTATAATCGTTGATTGACGAAAATCAACGATTAAGATATGATAATAATATTATTAGTAATATTATTTGATTGTTACAATATACTATCCCATAAATAAATACATAAATATTAATACAATTGTTTGATTATTGAAGCAGTGTTGTTTTCATTTTAAATAAATAGCTGAAAAAAATAAGATATTAAATGATCTAATTGTGAAAAAAAATTAACCGTTAATAAATGATAATGAGTTTTTGAACGAGTCTGTAAAATAATTCCTCATCTAGGCATGTGAACTTTTTTATTTGTTTTTTTTATAAAGATTGTAGTAAAACAAATTATCCTAATACTATTAGTGAGAGTGTTGTGTATAGAATCTTATCGGAGCAAGTATAGGCATATCGAAATAATTACCTCAAAAGAAGGTTTATATTTTTTAAAATAAAAGTTTACTAAATACTGTTCTATTGGACGGGATATTTCAAATATAACTAGTTATTTACCCGTGCGCTGCACGGAGGGAAAAAAATTTCAGTCGGTTGTGGACCGAATCTTGTCGCATCCTTCTAAATGAATTGATGTTTAATAAAAATTATTAACTTATATAACTATAGGTACGGGAATTGTTATCACATAAACAATCAGCCAAAATATTA
This sequence comes from Gastrolobium bilobum, assembly GCF_033153095.1. Taxonomy (NCBI): domain Eukaryota; kingdom Viridiplantae; phylum Streptophyta; class Magnoliopsida; order Fabales; family Fabaceae; genus Gastrolobium; species Gastrolobium bilobum. The sequence continues at coordinate 10,452 of NW_026896982.1, forward strand.
CAAATATATAAGATGTTCGACAAAATATGAAATGACTACTTAAAAATTATCAGTTTCAATTATGTAGTAAAACAAAACATTAAAAATCAGAAAATTTCGTTGGACAAAATAACTCACTTTGGTTGGTCATCACTCTAATGTTTTTGGCAGTTATTACAAAACAATCTGACAAAATCTTCACAAACATAATAGAGGCATTTCTTATAGGATTTGTACCACCAATTGAATTTACTCCCAATTGCTTTGATGGTTCCGTAAGCAATGCACATCATAATCTGAAAAAAGAAAAAAATATATATAACATTAACGACATTTAAAAATATATAAAAATAATTAAAAAATATAGCATAACTTTATCCGGAATCATAAGTAAAAAAAATCAGAAGGACATGCACAAAATTAAAAAAAATTAAAAATATTTTTTCATCATAAATGCATTCAAGTTTGTGAACTGCAAAAAGAAATCAAATCAACATAATTAGGGTTGGGTAATTCCAAAAAAAGAAATCAAATCAACTACACTAACCTTTGAAATACTTCTTTATAGACAATGTTATAGGTACTATTTGCAACACAACCATTATCATCAAATATAAGAATCTTCAATCCTTGTTTGCTCTTTACTCTTGATAGCGCCACATATAATTGTCCATGAGTAAAAACAGGTCTAGGAAGATAAATTCCAACATGAGAAAGCGATTGTCCTTGACTCTTGTTGATAGTCATTGCAAATGAAACCACCAAGGGAAATTGTCTTCTTTGGAAATTTATAGGAAACGTATGAGAAGACGGGCTGACAGTGAGCCTAGGGATTAAGACAGTTTCTCCTATATTGTATCCTGTAAGAACAATTGCCTCAACAACATGGTTGCCTAATCTAGAAATAAGCAGTCTTGTGCCGTTACATAACCCATTTGATTGATCAATGTTTCTCAAAAGCATAACCGACACATTAACCTTTAAAGTTAATTTATGATTAGGAAGTCCGGAACATGAGAAGGTATTTAAAATCTCAGGAGAGAATTCAACATCCTCTAGCTCAGAATTTCCATCTTGCTTCAAAACACTATCTGAACTGAAATATGTTCGTTCTTCACCCGGAATAAAACTCATAAGCCGCTCGTTTAAGATAGCAACATCTGCCAATTTAGGAGTCAAAATGGCACGTTCTTTGAAAAAAGCAGGATAAAAAATATGATTCAACATATTTGGATACATAAAATCAACCAAATCTGAAAGTGGATCTTCCGATTCTTTGATCAATAGTGCATCTGGAATTGTTATAATAGATTCCCCGTCCACATCATCTCCAAGATCACCATCTCCTATTTTAAGAAGCCATTCGGAGAATTCTTTTATTTCCATCAAATTTTGATTACTATTTCCTGAAGTTAGACGCATGTTTTTGGTCAGAGTCAATAGATTACAATGCGGCCAAAGATGAGACGAATTAATAGTGGCATGAACTATATCCTGTCTGCTACCATAAGGAATCACATGTAAAATCTGCCGGAAATCACCTCCTAAAACAACAACTTTTCCACCAAATGGATTATCACAGAAACTCGGATTAGAAAATCTAAGAACATCTCTAAGTGTTCTATCAAGAGCCTCAAAGCAAAATCTGTGTACCATTGGGGCCTCATCCCAAATAATTAAGCTTGTTTTCGACAACAACTCAGAAAGAGTAGAATTTTGGCTTATGTTACACGTTGAATCTTCGTTGATCTCAATAGGAATACGAAATTTGGAATGTGATGTACGTCCTCCAGGCAATAGAAGGGAAGCAATTCCGCTCGAAGCAACATTTAGTACAATTTTTCCATTTGATCTAACAGATGCAGACAAAGTATTCCAAATAAATGTTTTTCCTGTGCCTCCAAACCCATAAAGAAAGAAAAACCCATATCCAGCCCAACGGCAAATTGCAAATGCATCCTTACAATTTTCTGCCATATATCTTGGGCTGCCCGTGAAAGAAGAAGGTATAATAATACGCCTGCCTGTTTTGACCGCTGTATCTTCTCCTCTGTCAAACGCGTGTACTACATTTTCGTACAAATCAGCTCTGAGATTAGCCTGATTGTAACGAATGAAATTAAGACGTTCGTGCTCAATCATTGTATAAGCATCAACCAAGAACTGTTGGAAAAGTTTTCTAGATTGATGGAGAACTTGGGACTCTCCTAATCTGATCTGAAGTCTAAATGCAAATAATTCTCTAATGCTGATAGTTGATCTTGGGTTTGTCCTACCAATAGAAATTGAATTACGATGGACATCATCGCGATAACCATCTTCACCGTAAGGAAATAACAAAGGATATTGCATACCCAAATATAATGGATGTTTAACATCAATGCGCTTTAAAACTCCATCCTGTGTCTCAACAATGATGTCCCTATCACCCATCGTGGTGTCTATATCTCCAACAACTAAAACAGCTACTTCAGATGCGGAAGGAAGATTATAAAGTCTTCCATCATTGCCACGCTTTCGAATAAGCCTCAATCTCACGCCTTTGAGTTGATCTTCGTTATAACGGTCTCTAGCATAGCGAAAAGATTGGACAATACTGTTGTGTTTATCTAACATCTCCTTCAATGATAGGACAATGCTTTGATCGAGCAAATCTTCATTATTGTTTGATCTGTAAATTGTATTAAACAATTAAATAACAGACATTAGCTTAAATTCAGGAATTATAATATGATTCATAAATGAATATTTAAAAAATTAAATCAACTTATATACCTTAGGAATCCCAATCTGTTTTCAACTTCATTTTCAATATCATATATATAAAGTTGAGCAAATTTTGGAGTATGAAAATTAAGGGGAAGAAAGTTGCCCATTGCATGATAAACTTGTCCTCCAACTCTAAAACAGTAAGGACCTGAACCATCATTTACTGACCCATCAACTTTTCCCCCAAAGGATGTGAAGGAGAAAAGCATGTTATACAGACGGATATTTTGTAAAAAATGGCGGCTCCTTATACTTGAATTATCATGCAGTTCAAGCAACGTTTCAGGAGCTTTTTTTAACAAAGGAAGTTTAACTTTTCCATTGGCGCAGCACATGCTAAACTCAGGAACGGTAGCCTTACGATCTTTCTTAATTCTCTCTTCGTACCACATTTGTGCTCCACAATGTTTACAAACATAAGTGGGATCACCCACATCCCAATAATCTAAACAAATGCATTAATACAGAAAGTCTGTTACAAAGAATATCATAATTGGCAAATTAAATTTAAAAAATGAAAAACAAATCAACTGAAATTAATCGTGGACAATAATCAATTGGAGAAGAGATTTCCATCCTTATATAAAAAAAAATTAAAAAATATGAGAACAGGAATCATCCTTATAAAACATTTATTTAATATATATATATATATATAACTGAATATAAAAAAAGTTTAATTTTGTATCAGCATACTGTGATATAGAGTTCTCTGCACATATGGGAGGCCCATTAGTTGAATTGTAAAAATACGAATGCTATATAATAAATTTAAAATAATATATACTACAAAATGTTTTTAAAATAACTTACTGGTTAAATCACTCATTTTACTGATATTTAGGGAGATGTTTTTATAGCATTTTTGCTGTCTATAAAATTGATAAAAAATAAAGAATATTGTAAATATATTGTGTTATGAAAAAGTATTAAAACAACATTTGATTTAATAACATCAACCTTACTTGGATATGAACCACTAACTTCATGCTAAATGTTTGTGTAACCGTTGATTTTGCTTGCGTATGTAGAAATTTACAATCTATTCAGAATAACAAATAAAATATAAAAGTTCCTTTATTAATTCCCAAATTAAATAACGTTTTATTAATAGAAAATTTTCGTTACAAAGAATAAACCTTACCCCCTATCATAGCTGATACCATTGGACCTTGATGAGCTGTTTGTATATTGCAAAGGAGTTGCTGCAGTTCATAAAATATAGCAAAATGTAAATTAAAAAAAACTTTAAATGAAATTAAAGTAACAAAGTGACACATCTATCTATATTATACAAAGAAACTGCTAAACATTTGAAATCCAATAACATACCATTTGTAATATCACTAAAAACCTGTCTTTTGGAAGTTGACCCATTTTGCACAGGGAGTACTCCATAATAACTGTTTAGGTTAAAAACACTTAATAACAGAGATGGAAACATTAATCATTCTCAATAAAATCAAAGAAAGATTGACCAAATTCGAATATATATTCAATAATAATAAATAAAAAAAACTTGCGAACGGAAGAAGCAAATTCTGGAGTTTGATTTTCTACAGCGGATTCAAACGATGGATTAAATTGTTCAGGAGAATTATAACAGGAAGATTTCGAAAGTCTAGTGCTTCTTCTCTTCCGTGTCGACATTTGCAATTTGGAAGAAAGTTTTGTATTAACGATGGAGCACAAATAAAGAGGATGCTTAAGAATCAATAAGATGTTTCTCCTATAGCATATTTGCTCTCCTATCAGACTCAACGTGAAATGCAACTACTGTACCACCTATTCTCTTGCTTCAGCATCATGATAATCGAGGTTGCTTTTTCCTATGCTCAATAACTCATCGTTGTACTCTATAAATGTCTACCAAACAATTCTAATGATGATACACCAAAAAGAAAAAGTATGCTTCAAGCCAATTGATGTTTTCAATGTAAATGCTTTGTATTCTTATAAGGAATATGAAAAGATTGTCATATACTTAAAACAAACCTAGATAGAATTTTGTTTTTTTTTAATTTATTTTAAAACAGTACATAAAAGATTTACTAATTAAACACTAAATATAATAAAATGATATCTGAAAAACTAAGAAATTATTAATTATATTATATTTGTTAATGCATTTTATATATTCTGAATACTATTTTGTGAAAAGAAGTAATGATTTATTGAAAAAAAAACCAAATTCATTTAATTAAAGCACACTAATGTTTTTTTTTTTTTGGGTAACCAACTTTTTGAAAAAATAACAATATCCCACTCACATCATTTAATTTTGTCCAATAGTTAGTTATTTGAAATTGCAAATTTGAATGTATTTATAATTCCTCGTAACCAATTTTTTATATCTTTATTTTTATAGGAGAAGGATATTCTTACTAACAAAAAAATATACTACCATCTTACTACCTTCATAATTACCATTGGATCCAAGAGAGAGAATGTTGAAAAGATTTTGAAGAGAGAGAAAATATGAATCCAATGATGATTGTGGAGGTAATAGGTTGGTAGTGAATTTTTTTGGTAGTAAGAATATCCCTCCCCATTTTTATGTAGTTGACGCTTGTTTATTAACAAAAGGGATTTGTTAATCTTCTTACATATATTACCCAACAAAAATTTTAAGATCTTTATTTTTAGTACTGATGAATAGATTATTATTTAAAGAAAATTATATTAAGATGTTAGTTGTTTAACGTAATTCAATATTTTAATTATTTGATTATCAATATAACTGTATTTATATTAATACTTATAAAGATCATACTTCATATATGGAATCATTTTGTTTTAGACCATTTCGTATATGATAATGCCATTAATATTTTAACAAAAAAAAATAATTAAAATTTTATGTATACAAATCTGAATATTACTTAGGAGCATTATTATTGTTTATAAACTGACCAATATATTATGATGACATTGGTTAGAGGTTATTTGAATGTATTCATAGCATATGTAGTTATTCGTTTACCATAAAAAAAGAGAGAGTAAAAGCTCAATTTATTTATTTCACATGATCTATCAAAATATTTTGATTATTCAATTACTAAGTATAACAACCTTATATAAAAATAGTTTTTTTTCAATTAAATCTCTGTGATGGCCCCCTTTATTTGTTATATTTTTTTTTTAATACTCGATAACACTAATCAAATTATGGAGAAAATTCCAGACATTCAAATCACAATACTAACTGAAGAAAAATAGAGAATAGAAATTAACAACATAAAAACTAAACTTAAATATCCACAAATTACAGACCATAAATACACCAAAAGGAAACGAAAAAATGCAGGGCAATTTCCAAAATTCAAACACTGCAGGCTGCATTGCAAAACATGGTCTATAATCATCTCCTTCAATTGACTTAAACCATGATCATTAAACGAAATAGGTAAATTTCGAAGTCCGCCTTGCAAAACTCACACATCTTCATCATTGTGCTAACTCACACATCTTCATCATCTTCCCATATGTTCGATTGGCATTTGTCTGGCTTGCAGATTGGTGGCCCTTCAGAAACGAACTTTCTTCTCATCCACAGGCCTCTAACGAAAAGTCTAACATTAAACCTGCACAGAGAAACAGAGCATGATTGATTCAACAAACAAAAAAGTTCAAATCCCTCCGACCTTTGAGTTTCATCAACCCCTGACATCAGTATCATTGAGTACAGGTAGCTAGCATCTTTGTGACCTTTCAATGATGCTTGCTTAATATGATCAAAGGCTGTATATATGGTTTATGGGGTTGAAGATTCACGAAAGTAATTAACAACACCCTCACGAAAGAACACATTAGGATTCCCACTCTCTCGACATCGTTGGATGAAATAGTTTACTCGATTCCTCTTTAATATTTTTGCTTGGTCGAAGTCATCCTCACTGCTTGCCTCAAGTTGATGAAAGAATGGTTTGGCTTCTATTACCCACTCCAACGGACCATCATGCAACTTTTCAAAGGAGACACTTTCGTATACATCATCAGATTCTGCAAGTTCGAGGAAGTCCTTGCATGTTAGCTTCATGCTAGTAATGTCTTCCAAAGAACGGGATGCAATCTTCCGAAATATTACTAATATCAATTCGGATGGGAGGCTTGACAGCGACACAGCATTGATCATCTCCATTTTTAAGATCTTGTTTGAGGATGAAGCAGCCATGCAACTTGGCGGTGGCGGTACATTGTACTTATGGCTTATCATTATCCATGTGCAGATAACTTGGAAAATGAAACGCCGCCCTTTTTCATTTTTCAGATATCGGTTTAGAATTATGAAGCGTTGATGGAGTAGGTAATCAGTCAAATGAGGATATCAGACAAGAAAAAAATCAATAAATATACAATCTGAATGAGACAGATGGACGATGGAACGTCATCTTCTTCCTTCCAGGTTCTTCTTCCACGTTTTTTTTGTTTTTATTTTTATTTTTTCAAACAACATATATAGCCATAATTAATTAAACACTACTTACAACTGTTACAATGTTATCTGATACATTATGAATCTTTATTTTTTGAAAAAAAATATTTGGTAATGCATAAAATTTTGTATTTTGTTTATTTTTTGAATCAAAATTAATCAAATTTATATAAATTCAGACACTGAAGTGGTATAAAAAGTAAATCTTATATTTTTTGTTTATTTTAAATAGCCAAAAAATCAGTATTATTAATAGCATTTAGAGAAAAAAAAGAAGCAATTGTTTAATGAAATAAGCATATTCATCATTTGTTGGGAAACCAACTTTTTGAAAAAAATACCACATTTAACGCTCTTTAAAAAAAATTGTATTTAATTTTGTTGGTAACAGAACTTTAATGAGTGGTATAAAAATAAATCTTTTATTTTTTGTTTAATTTAAGTAGCTAAAAATTCAGTATTATTAATACCATTTTGAAAAAAAAAGTAATTACTTAATGAAATAAGCATATTCATCATTAGTTGGAAAACCAACTTTTTGAAAAAATACCATATCTAACGCTCTTTATTTAAAGTTGTATTTAATTTTGTTGGTAACAGAACTTTAATGAGTGGTATAAAAATAAATCTTTTATTTTTTGTTTAATTTAAGTAGCTAAAAATTCAGTATTATTAATACAATTTTGAAAAAAAAAAGTAATTACTTAATGAAATAAGCATATTCATCATTTGTTGGGAAACCAATATTTTGTAAAAAATACCATATCCAACGCTTATTGTCTAATTTATTCCAATAAATCGATATTTGAATTTAAAAAAAATGTATTTATTTTTGTTGGTAACAGAAGTTTAATGGTATAATTAATATTTTTAATTAGGTTATATAATTTTGTTATTTAATTTATTTATTATACCGAACCTTAAATATATACACACATGAGGTGTATAAAATCATTAGTTGAATTTAAATTCAAAAATGTATTTATACAATATTACAATGAGGAAAGCTTTTCTACAATAAAAGGTCATATAACGATAAGTCACAAATGCAGCGTTCATGAAGTTTCATTTGTTGTGAAAACTCATGAGTAATTATGGTGAATTTCCAAACACATGTAATAATATATATTAATATGCATACGGAAATTGTTATCAGAGAAATATTAGCCAAAAAAAATTGGATTAAACAATTCAAAATATTTCAGAAATATAAGATGTTCAACAAAATATGAAATACATACTTCAAAATTAAATCGTCCAAGATGAAAAAAACCAAACAGCCAAATAAATTAAAAGACAAAACATAACAATGATAATAACACCAGCAAAGTCTATGTGCAAAAATGAAATTTGCCCCTTTCGAAAAACGACTTCATTAATCTGCCACGTTGTCTTCATTCGCTGCATCAAAACTTACACAATAACAAAAAAAAATGGTAATATATCAGTAAAGTGCATTACAAAAATTATTATACAGTGTTTGGCATGAGTACTAACAATTTCTCCAATTTAATTTTTTTAATTGTATGGACAACAGAGCGTTCACCAATTTCGTCTATAAATTCATTAGAATTGACAGACGGTGTCATCATAGACAGAGAATCATTAACAGGATCTGCACTTTCACATGTCTGACTCGCAACATCCTGACGGAAACAAAAATATTATGGGATGATGAAAATCAAGATTGATAAGAATGCATAAAAATATTTAAAGTTAATTTATTTTAACTTACCGCAGCTCTTCCATTTTCAGCAGCAACAATGTCATTGTCGAAAGCTTGATCAAACAAAGTTTCATCCTGTAATTGTTTGGTAGAAGAAAAGGAAGATATAAAAGAAAAATGTATGCAAGGCAACTATATGAAAGAAGCGACAAACACAAAACAAAAAAAAGTACATTTAATTCTGTTGCAGACTTGATGAAGGAAGACATAATAGTTTCGTCGGTGCAAACTTTAGAAACTTGATATTTAGGCTCACTGTATGAGTCAAAATTGTTTTTTCTAACATTAATCTTGAACAGCATGGACTTGTCAACAAGAACATCAAATTCTTTTGGATAATGTTCCAAATCAGCACCCTAGAAAAAACGAAAAAAAAAGATTCCAACCAATAAAAATATCAGAATTTAGAACTAATTAATATGACAACAGTTGATGAACACAGCGTTGGGCAAAAATAGAATACCAACGCTCTTGTATTGCAATTCACGCAAATCAGAAGCACTCATACCCAACAAAGTAACACAATCTCTATCAAAGAGAATGAACGATGCAGAATCGGTGTTATCAACAACTCTGACTTGAACACTGAATCTATAATATAATAATTATTATTATCAGCGTCAATTACGTAGTATAAGAAAACATTAAAAATCAAAATAATCTCACCTTGGTTGATAATCACTCCAATGTTTTTGGCAATTTTTACAAAACCATTTCTCATAATCTTCAAAAACATAATACGGGCATTTCTTATAGGATTTGTACCACCAGTTGTATTTACTCTCAATTGCTTTGATAGTTCCGTAAGCAATACACGTCATAACCTGAAAAAAAAAATATAACATTAACGACAATTAAAAATAAATAAAAATAATTTAAAAAAGATAGCATAACTTTATCCCAATCACAAATATTCACCTCGGTAGAAATTTTAATATCAGTAATACACTTTCTTTCTGTATTTTTAAGAAAATCATTCTCAAAGGAATATGTCGATTGAGTAGACAACTGGGACAATCCACGAATACAATCCGCTGAAACATTTCCAAGCCTAAAAGAAAACAAACGTAACATATAAATTACGAATCTAAACATACAAAAATTTCATAACAGAACTTATACTGAATAATAGAGTTGCAACGGTCATAAAAAATATTTCTTACTTTTTCTCGAATTCATTAATTTTTGTTACATTCGAATCCATAATGAGATGCGTTGTATATCTTGTATTAGTTATTGACTTTTGACCTACACAATTAAAAGAGAAAAAAAAACGGAAAGAGCTACCGTTAAAAAAAAGTAATAGAAGGAGACAGACAAAATAGATATTTATTGAAATTTTTTAATAAAGAATAAAATTAAATATGAAGACAAATACCTCTGAAATCCTTCATCTTTGCAAGATGAACTATTATAACATTCTGAGAAGCCTGATTATTTGCCAAAAAACTCTGCACTTCATCAACATAATGCTCCCTGTAAGAACCCGCACCGTTAATTAAGGAATTTAATTAATAAATTATGCAAAATTAGGAAATGATTCCATAATTGACCCTAATAATTATTATGAGGCTTTAATAATTATAGTAAGTGAGTAATTATGCTGAAAGTCGCATTTCGGAAGAAAAGTGCAGATACCGGTTCTGCTAGTCGGTATAAATGCGTACCAAAAAAGTATCCCGGAAAATTATAATAAGTTTATGATAATTACTAGAATGATATGTAGGACTTGTAAAACGAGTTTCAAGTCCAGATAATGAGAACTGGTGCTAGAAACCGGTACTGGCTTGGAAAAGTGCGTACCGAAAAGGTGCTCAGAAAATTATAAGAAAAATATGATAAATCTTAGAAAATTATGTAGTTTCATAATCCAAAGTTTGGGATTAAAACGCTAAGCGTAGCAATTAAAGATAATACTGTGTGTTTAAGTGCGTTTGGGCTATAAATACCCTTGTTAAGGGCACATAGCCCTAGAAAACAGAAAACCAACGTGAGAGGGAGCTGACCAGCTGCTTGGTGACTTCTCTATTGGCCTTTCCTTCCATTCTTGAACCAAGTCTTGATCTTTCTTGATTTTTCTTCATCCTTTCACTTGGGAAACATCTTGAGAGGGTGTGAGGGTGCTGTGCTTGAGGTTTAGCCACTGTTTGTGGGCTATTTGTGTTCTGAGTTGGGGTTTGGGTGGAGTGCCTCCTTGCTCATTGGGTTTTGAGGCTTAAAGGAGCTTTCTTGTTGAGTAAAAGGACCACCTTGGTAGACCATTTTCGTGTGCAGAGAGAGACAGAACCTTAGAGTGACCTTTTGAGCTCCAAGAGCACCTCTTGTTGGCTGATTGAGTTTTGGTAAGCCTTGTCACCTTTGGTCTTGAGTCTTTGAACTTAAAAATGAAATCTTGATGCATGTTAAGGCTTAAAGATGATAACTTGTTGTTGGGTAATGTTGAACACACCTAGAAATGCATGTTTAGGTGCTTTAAATCGTTAAAAACCCAACCTTGGAATGATATCTTCACGAAATGCATTTTCTGCATTCTGTCGTGAAATATCCGGATATGTGCCCGATGAATATCCGGATATGTGATTTCCGGATATGGGTTTTGAGTATCCGGATATGGGATTGGGATTCTGGATATCCGGATATTGCATATCCGGATATGTCCAGTGAGATATCCGGATATTGCATTTCCGGATATGGTCCCGAGGAATATCCGGATATTCTGGGATATCGTAGAACAGTAGCTGTGTTGTGTGTACAGTAGGCTATTGGGGGTTTGTGGACCCTAGATTGATGAAGCTGAACTTCTGTTTTAATTAAACTAAGTCAGAATCAAGTGATTAAGGGCTTATGGCTTGGTGAGAAGCCTTAAGACATAAAGCGTAATGAAAAGACGTTGTCTTTAATTTGTATGCATGTGGTACATGTTATTGATTTAGTATTGGTCCATAACAGATTGTGAATCTGCTGTGTTTGGACTTTGAGCTGTGGACTCTTGGCTTTTGGAGTTAGCTTGCAAGGTAAGCTTTTGTGTCCTCGGTTTAGCCATGTTGTGGTTCCACCATGTCCCATGGGGGTATGGTTTATGCATGTTGTGTACATGCTTTTGGATATTTGATATGTTGATTGAACTTTACATGTAATGCCTTTTAATATGCATGTGTTGTTTCAACTTGACGGGAAGCCTGAGTATGTAGCGCCATACAAGACGGTGTACCGGGGTGAATGCAAGTGGTACTTGCACGGTGTGTAGGTGATAGACGTATACCTGCACTGTCTCTGGCCAGTAGATTAGTATTGACACACATGGCATGATTATCTACTGCATAGCATGGTTTTAGAAATGATAAATGATAAACTGCTTTTGAACTTATATTACACATGTAAGTGAGCTTGGGGTGGAAGATCCTTGAGGACTCACTGACTTACTGAGATTTCTAGATTAGAGATCTTACCCCACGTTTGGGGAATGCTTATTTCAGGATCAGGTAGTATGGGTACTGATGCCTCAGGCGGCAGGAGGCCGGAGCTTAGCTGATTATGTTGTTTCTGCTTATTTGTTAGCATGACTGGATATTGATGCTGATTATGTTTTATGCCTTTTATCTTTATGTTGTTGTTGAGATTGATGTTGGGCATGTTGCCTTATTTGAGTGAGCATGGGGATTGTCCATGACACTTTCTGTTAGTACTTTTGATTGGAGTTGTATAAACTGTTAGATGGTCCGGTCTACATTGTTGTAGTTCCGTGACTAGAGCCACACTTATATTATCTATGTTATGAGGTATTTCAGTTAGCTGTTTTATTGCAATTACATACAGACGATGTTTTATTAATTGATTATTAAGCAAGTTGGTAATGTTAATGGCATCATAATTGAAAAGAAAAAGTAATTCCGCATTTTAATTAAGCGCAGCTTAATACGATATTATGATAACATTACCGGATATATACAGGGTGTTACACTCCCACAATGTGCATTCAAGTTTGTGACCTCTTTTTTTTCGCAGAGGTTTTTAAAAAAATATACACAACTCATTACGGACATCAATTTACCACACATAAAATAAATTACACATTACACATACGTTATTCAAAATCGTTACAACAAAAAATACCTGCGGTTGTCAAGCTCCAGCATAATTTTTTTTGCTTTCCTACCAAACACATCATGCTCTTCAACTTCGCTAGTTCCAGTCAGTAAACCGATGACATCTACAGAAAAAATAATTCAGATTAATGAAAATAATTTTTTCCAAGTAAATAAATTATTTAAAAAAATAACAAAAGAATACATTACCCAATAAATAAGGAGAGACCGTTTTTTGCTGTATAATAAAATCAAACTCGACAAAATTGAAACAATTGACAGGTATGGTAGCATCAACAATGGCCTTAACATCTGTCCTCAAGTTGAAAGAAATTTTGTAAACATGCCTAGTTGCCTTGAAACCTTCACCATTCAATCCAACTCCAAAATTTCTAATAAAGTACGCTTCCCCTTCTATAATTTTTTTTCTAACTTGCAAAGTCCCTCTGACAGTAGCATGGATCGTAGAACCCTACATAATTCAAACATAAATTAGCAAGAAGAGTCGAAGAATTAGAAAAAAAAAAGAGAGCAAAATATAAAAATAAGTTTGCAACATAAAAAAAAAAATACATGTTCATCTGCCAGAATCATCTCCAGATTGTCATCAAATCCCTTTTTCTCATAATTAGGGACCTTCCAAGTCCTAATGGCCCTAACCTTAATCCTCCAATCATCCTTAGAGGAATTTAGATCTTTTATAAAATCGTATTTTGAAAACATGACTAAAGCAGGAAGTAGAAGAAGGGAATAACAACGAATGATAATAAGAAGGAAAAAAATGCAAGATACTAAAGAAGATGAATGAGTCGACCAGAGAAAAATGGAGGGTTCATGTAAAAAATGATAACAATGGGGAGAGAAGGCATTAGAAGTCTGAGAGAGACATTAGGACATTCAAAACATTGAATAATTACTTTCAGTTTCCAATGGGGTACAATAGTAGTAATTATTACTTTCATCAATTACCAATGAAAGAAATAGGTGCGATTTAAATTGGATGTCTGCCACTAATATATTTTCGGACTTAGAAATATTTTTATTCTGTATTTATTTGTTTAATGTTCGAAATTCAAATTTCAAATGTCTACCAAAACAGGAAACTTTTTAAATTGTTGTAGGTGTGAACACAAACCTCAGATTCAAGGAGAATGCGACATATCATCAAAGTTTCCAATAAACGGTTTTACTTTAGAATAATCTAGATTTTTTTTAAGGATATTTAAAAATTATACTAATTCAATCAAAATCAAAAAAGAAAAAAAAATTAAGTGCAAAAATGAAAAATTAATTGAATTGTATTATATTTTTATTATAAAATTATTTTAAAAGTTTAAGCACGAGCGCGCACATATATATTAGTCATTTGTAATTTTATATTGTAGTATTTTATTTATAATTTTATTATTTTATTAAAAAATAAAGGTCAAGTCTAAATGCTTAAAGGTTTTGATTCTGATTTTTAAAAATATATTTTAATAGGCTCAAATCTGTATAATTTTTAAAATAAATCAGATCAAGTCAGGGCAAAAGTAGGTAAGGCTCTAGGTCCTTTTCTGATGTATTTACACACTTATTTATCACAATGTAAATCCAATAAGAAGCTTAAATTTCCATCTTTTCAACCCATAGACATTGCAATGAATATTTCCTCACCTCTATCTTCACTATGGTCGTAAATCCAGGCAAAACAATTAAAATAATATTTTTTAATTAAATAAATATGTATTTATTGCAGTTTTGAGAAAAATTACGGATCTATTGCACACTGTGACGTCCCATTGAGGCGTCTCTCATGAGGTGTTGACACGTGTCAATTTTTTTTCCAAAAAAAAAATTAATTTAATTATAAAACTTCTAAAGGCCATAATAACTTTTGACTCGAGTATCCAAATCATGTAATTCTTTTTTTGATTCCACATAAATTTTTGAGATCTACGCAATGGCATCTCATTTGATATATTTTATTTTTCACCAACATAATTTAAATTTAGATCAGGCAATCTTTCTTCCTTAGATATTTAAAATATTTATTTAATTATTTCCTTTATTAACACATATTTTTCAAATTGATTTTTGAGTTTAAATCAAAAATCAAATCTTTATTTTGTTTTCCTTATTAATAATAATTGTTACTTTTAATTTAAATCATAAGCCAAATTTTTTTATAATAAAAATAAAAAAATTATTTTTTAATTTAAATCACACATCAAATCTTGATTTATTTTTTGTATCAAATCGCAAACGCAGAACTTAGAGGCTTCTAGATTAATAATGTGACACGTGTCAACACGTGTCAAATCCTAACACATCACCAATCACTTCTAAATTGAGTTTCAATCAAGAGCCAATCACGCCTAATTTAAGTAATTTTACTTTTGAAAAACATTCATGCAATCACAAATCAAATCTTAATTTAATCACAAATGTAGAATATCATTTATTTAATTATTTCCTTTATTTCCTTCTTCCTTAGAAATGTAGAATATTTATTTAATTATTTCCTTTATTTCTACAGATTTTTCAAATTGCTTTTTTAGTTTAAATCACAAAACAAATCTTTATTTTGTTTTCCTTATTAATAATAATTGTTACTTTTAATTTAAATCACAAAACAAATTTTTGTATAATAAAAATAATTTTTTTTTTTAATTTAAATTACACATCAAATCTTGATTTATTTTTTGTATTAAATCACAAACGCAGAACTCAAAGACTTATGAGTTTAAAAATGTGAAACGTGTCAACACGTGTCAAAACCTAACACATCACCAATGACGTCTAATTTGGGTTTCAATCAAGAGGCAATCACGCCTAATTTAGGTAATTTTATTTTTGAAAAACATTCATAAGCCATCACAAATCAAATCGTTATTTAATCACAAATGTAGAATATCCTTTATTTAATTATTTCCTTCTTCCCCTTTATTTCTACAGATTTTAAAAAAGTGACACGTGTCAGATTCAGAAAGGATTTAACCCATTCCAATATCATAACTTTGAGGAAAACTCAATTTATAGCTTGGATCAGTACAATGTTGAACTTGGTTTAGTTCATTCTTCGGATGCACGTAGGCAAACCTTCTCAAATTGTAGTGACCAATCTACCCCTAGTATAGTAGGATTCAACTCTATTGCTGTTCTAAAGTCAGAAACAGATCCAGTTGGCTTTTGCACACGCCTACCAATAGGTAGCCCATTCAAACCATATTGGATTGGACCACTAAATTTATTTGCTGCTCATGAATTTTAGGGGCCGAATCCTCAAACCCAATGTCGTTGTTCTTCCCTTGAGCCAGACCAACAGTGTTTTGCTAGGGGGAATCTCAAACCCAATGCCGGTTCTTCCCTTGAGGACCAAGAGGGCTAGGACGGTCTGCGGCTACGCAAGTTTGGAGTCCTACCTCTCCGAGGAGATTGAAGAAAATCCTTGCACATAAGCTGAAGATTGTTACACCCATTGGGCGTTTTGACATTCAAAGAACCTTCCACTGTGCTATTTCTTGGCAGGGCTGTCTTGGAGAGAGACGCTTTTTTCAAGATTGACCTGATAAAATGATTATGAAGCGGAACATTGTCTCTACCAATAGTTGCTATGCAGAGCCTATCAAATTCAGATTTACTAATTTTGAGACTGAGAAATTTCGTGAGAAGACTAAAGTATTTGCATGATTTCACGCTACCAAGCCTCTTTTCAATCTGTAACTTTTGCTCTAACGTGT
>NW_026896983.1:0-26951 GCF_033153095.1 Gastrolobium bilobum
TTGATTGTGGGTGCTCCACGGACGCGAAACGATGGGTGATGTGTAGGTCTTTCATTAGCTGCTGGAATTTCTTATCAGCAAACTGCGTTCCGTTATCAGTAACCACCTCGGCTGGAATTCCGAATCTTGAGATAATATTTCTTTCAAAGAATCTTTGCA
Source organism: Gastrolobium bilobum (assembly GCF_033153095.1). Taxonomy (NCBI): domain Eukaryota; kingdom Viridiplantae; phylum Streptophyta; class Magnoliopsida; order Fabales; family Fabaceae; genus Gastrolobium; species Gastrolobium bilobum. Next base: position 160 of record NW_026896983.1, read on the forward strand.
CTCGAGCCGAGGTGATCGTGGTGACTGGTTCTGCTTCTATCCACTTTGTGAAGTAATCCACAGCCACGATCAACCACTTGAGTTGTCCTTCAGCAGCTTTAAAAGGTCCTAGTAGATCCATTCCCCATTTGAAGAAGGGCCACGGGCCGAGATGGATTTCAGTTCTTCCGGTGGTGAAAGGATCAACTTGTCGTGCTTTTGACAGCTGTCACATTTCTTGACATGCTCTTTAGAGTCTGCCCCCATGGTTGGCCAGTAATAACCACCTCTGAGGGCTTTTCTGGCCAAGGCTTTACCACCCATATGGTGCCCATTTATCCCTTCATGGATCTCGGCAAGAACATACTCGGCTCCTTCCGAGTCCAAGCATTTTAGCATGGGATTATGTAGGCCCTTTCTGAATAGCTGGTCATTCACGATCGCATATTGGGTCGCATCTCGGACCAGCTTCCTGGCTTCCAGGCGATCCTCTGGCAGTATGCCTTTCTCCAAATAATCAACCAGAGGTTTTCTCCAGTCATTTACAGAGGTTACCACCATCACACAACTCGGCGTCGTTATGCTCTGCTGCACCACAGTTCTGTGATTCCCCGGATTTTTGGTGCTGGCTAACTTCGACAAGATGCCAGCTCGGCTATTCTCCCCTCGCGGGATGTGAGAAACCCGGACCTCATCAAAGTCGGCCATAATTTCCTGAACCCGGCTCAGGTATTTCATCAGTAGAGGACCTTTGGCTTGGTACTTTCCTTCTATCTGCGAGGTTACCAGCTGTGAATCGCTGAACATATGCACTTTCCTAACGCCGTGTTCTTTGGCCTGAATCAAACCAGCTATTAGGGCTTCATATTCAGCTTGATTATTGGAAGTTGGGAATCCCAGGTTCAGAGAATGCTCTATGGTCACTCCTTCTGGGCTTTCTAATATGATTTCAGCCCAACTTCCTCTAATGTTGGAAGATCCATCAACGTAGATCTTCCATGCATCCCCGTGTTCCTCATGCTCCGAGTTATGTGGTGTTAATTCCATTATGAAGTCGGCTAAGGCTTGTGCCTTGATTGCTTTCCGACTTTCATAAATAATGTCGTATTCACTGAGCTCTATTGCCCAGTTAGCCATTCTTCCTGCCAGGTCTGGTTTGTGCAACATTTGTCGAATAGGCTAGTTAGTCCTCACAATGATTTGATGGCCCTGGAAATACGGCCGCAACCTTCTAGCCGTGATTAATAGGGCAAAAGCCACTTTTCTAGCTTTTGATACCTGACCTCTGCACCTTGTAGTGCTATACTGACAAAGTAAATTGGCTCCTGGCCTTCGTTTGTTTCCTTGATCAGTACAACACTTATTGCTTCCTCCCCTACTGCCAAATACATAATTAAAACATCTCCTGTGTTTGGCTTTGAGAGGATCGGTGGAGTTGATAAACACTTTTTTATTTTTTCAAATGCGGCTTCGCACGCCGGGTTCCATCCGTCAGTTGCTTCTTTCTTTAAAAGTTTAAAGAATGGGAGGGCATGTTCTGCCGATTTCAGAAGGAACTGCGTTAGCGCCACTAAACGTCCGGTTAGCTGTTGAACCTCCTTTTTACTTCGAGGCACAATCATGTCAAGAACTGTCTTGCATTTATCCGGGTTTGCCTTAATTCCTCTATGGGTTAGCATGAAACCGAGAAATTTTCCAGCTGCCACCCCGAATGCGCACTTGACTGGGTTGAGACGGATGCGATACTTTATGATCTTTTGAAAGGTTTGCTCAAGATCCCGGACATGATTCATCATATCGAATGACTTCACGATCATATCATCTATATAAACTTCTACATTTTTCCCCAGCTAATCTTTAAAGACCTTATTCATCATTCTCTGGTAAGTTGCCCCTGAGTTTTTAAGCCCAAATGGCATCACATTGTAGCAATAGTTGGCATTTTCAGCAATGAAGGCCGTTTTTCCTGATCAGCTGGGTACATCGGGATCTGGTTGTATCCTGAATAGGCATCCATGAAAGACAACAGACGAAATCCAGCCGAATTATCCACCAGCTGATCTATGTTGGGCATAGGATAAGCGTCCTTTGGGCAAACTTTGTTTAAATCTGTGTAATCAGTATAGATTCTCCATTTCCCATTCGGTTTTTTCACTATGACCATATTAGCTAGCCACGTCGTGTACTGTATCTCTCGAATGAAACCGGCATCCAAGAGTTCTTTAACGTGCTCCTGTAGAATTTGTTGCCTTTCTGGTCCCAGTTTCCGTTTCTTCTACGAAACTGGCTTGGACCCCGGATAAGCTGCCAATTTGTGACAACAGAATGCGGGGTCGATGCCAGGGATTTCTGACGACTTCCACGCAAATACATCCGTGTTGCTTTTAAGAAAGTCGACCAAAATTTGCTTGATCTGGGGGTCTATGGCCTTACCAATGCGAGTAAACTGACCAGGCTCTACCCCCAGCGTTAGATCCTCGAGCTCTCCATCAGGTTCAGGTCTCGGCATTACTTCTTCTCTCATGTCGAGTTCAACCATGTGGACCGGTTTCTTAGATTGCTGAGGAATTAGATTCCTACTGGTTTTATCCCCCGGGTGAAGTCGGGGTGGGCTTGAACGTCCCCCTTCATTAATAATATCAAAGTAACAACCTCTGGATTCCTTCTGATCTCCACAAACAGTAATCATTTCATTCTTATTGCTCACCATTTTTAACTTCTGGTGTTTTGTAGAAACCAGCATGTCCCACTGATGTATGGTTGGCCTTCCCAGGATGATGTTGTATTCTGATGGGAAGTCAGCCACTATGAACCTAACCCGCTCTGATCTGAACACTTCTTTTGTTCCCAGGGTTAACCTGAGATCAATGTAACCTTTAAGAGGCGTATGTTCTCCGTTAAAGGCTACCAACGTCGTTCTGCAAGGTTTGAGGTCCTCTTCATCCAGGTTCATTTTCTTAAAAGCATCCCAGAGTATGATGTCGGCGCAACTTCCTGCATCCACGAAAATCTTCCTGACCCGGCAGTTCACTAGGGTCCCTGCGATTACCAGTCCGTCAACATGACCGGGCAGCACACCGCACATGTCTTCCTTGGTAAAGTATAACAGAGGTGGATCTGGCTTGGTTGAGTCTTCTTAGAACTTGGGACGATCACGAATGGAGAGTACCTCTTTCAAGTACTTTCTTCTAGCACTTACAGTATCTCCTCCACCTCCCAATGCTCCACTAATCACATTACAATCAAATTCCGCTTCGGGGAATTCGTCATAGTTGGGATCATTTTTCTAATTCTTATCCTGTCTGTTCTTCTTTTCAGTAGCGGGGCTTTTGCTTCGGTTCCTGTTCCCTAGCTTCCTTTTGTTCTTCTTGGAACCTTGAGTTTTTATCACATATTGACGTAATCTACCGTCTCTCACAAACTTCTCCTCCGCGTCTCGGAGATCCCAACACTGATCAGTGGTGTGACCTGGCCCATCATAAAAGGCACAGTACTTGGATTTATCTAATTCTCCTCTGTCAAATATGGGACGAGGTCTCTCCACCTTTTTCATCTCCGTCGTGGCTACTTCTCTCCAAATTTGAGAACGCGACGCATTCAAAGGTGTATACTTATCGTACCTTCCAATGTGTTCTCTCATGTCCGGGATCCGTTGGCGCTGATCTTTCTTCTTACTGTCAACTCGTTCTTTTCCCTTCGGGGGTGGACTCTTCCTTCTCGGGCTTGTTCTGTTGACTTCATCAGATTGCGCATTTGCAATCTCCATTTGTTCTAGTTCAAGGTATTTCTTCGAGCGAGTTCTAAACTCCTCCAATGTCTTTACTGGGTCCTTATAGACCGACTTGGCGAGTCTGGATCCGCCGTCCAGACCTGCAACAATGAGATGGACGTGGACATTCTCTTGCAACCCTGGGACCTGCAGCGCAGCGTCCTTGAACCGGTTAAGGTATTTTTGAAGGGTTTCTCCAGGTTGCTGTCGTATCTTTCCAAGAGCGAACTCAGACTTTGGATGCTTCTTGCTGGTTGCAAAGTTCAGCAAGAACTTCTGTCCGAACTCCTCGAAGGATCCGATGAAATTAGCAGGCAAGGTTGAAAACCATGCCTGCGCTGCCCCTGTCAATGTTACAGCGAATATTCGGGATATGAGAGGTTCATCAATTCCCCGAATATACATATCCGTGTCAAAGGCATCTATGTGCACCTGCGGATCTTGGCTCCCATCATATTTCGGTAAACGTACCGAGTCAAAGTCCTCTAGGAAGACAACATTTAGTATTTCAGTAGTGAATGGGCTATTATTATATTGCCCCCCGCTGTACTTCCTCCTATATCCGCCAGGTTCTACTCGTCCTCGGATGTTTTGAATATCCTGTTGATACTGAGCTCTAACCCGGTCCTCCTGACCGTCAGCATGTGCTTGATGATTTTGTGCATCCTGGCCATCAGTGACCTGGTGCCCCTGGTTTAGCAGGTTACCAGGGTTTTCTGCATGAGGAACTTGGTAAGATTGAGCCGGGTTTCTAGGTCCTTCTCGGCCATGGGCAGGCTGGCCTTCGAAATTGGTCATTCCTGGCGTAGTCCGCCGTGTTAATCGCCGCTCCAGGTCTTGCATCCCTCTGTTATTTTCTTCTCGAATAGCCCTGAAATCTTGTTGCCGTTGCAAGTTTGTATGTGTTTCCAACGCTGCTATTCTTTCCATAATTGCGTTTAATGCGTTGTTGGCCAACCGAGTATCTGGATCGGCCGATTGAGCGATGCGTGGAGCTAGATCGCCAGGATGCTGGGGAGGGTTGCTCCTTACTGGAGCTACATTCGCTGCAGCTCCCCCATTTCAGGGTGCCGGTGTTGAAGCGGTGTCCGAAACATCGTCTTCGACCTAGACATGATCGTAATCCACGTTGTTTCCGATCTGATTATGAGGCTGATTTATCTCCTCAATGACTGGATCCAACGACTGATTTTGGTTTCGGGGTAGCTGCTGGGTACTGCTCCTTGTCTGGATTGCCATCCCTTGTCAGATTTGGTGGGAACTTCAGATTCAAATTCAGAGAAAAGAATCCCCACAGACGGCGCCAATGTTCTGTCCTTGAGACAGAGATGTCTAGCCCAGTTAGGCTAGTACGTTAATATCGGATCTGATGCCCTCTCCAAGGTATCTATGAGGGAGATACCCTTGAGTCAAGGAGATCACTGTGCACAGAATACTATAATGGCGTTAGCCAATGGGGTATGTGTGTGTGCACAATGACAGCATAACAATGAGAGAAAGAATGTGTGTACCTTTAGGTTTTGCCTTGGTATTTATAGAGGTTACTTGTAGATAGTTTGGATAGCTATGCTGACACATCAAGTGGATAGCTGTCCTGATACACTAAGATTGGTAGGATTTGACTAGCATCAATCCATATCTTGGATTGCCCTTTGTTGGGCTTATTATTTAATCGGCCCATCATATGGGTCCATAACAAAAGCAAACATATAAAAATGCACTAACCTTTTCGGTAAACATTTCAAACATAAGAATTTCACTTTCATTCCACAACATAATAAGTAATGAACCAAACATTATCATAAGGATATGAAAACATACAAATATAATAATTATATGTATAATAAGCATTGTCCTTCGTCTTCTCTTTCATTATCTCTATTTCTTAAATTTTCAATATCTCACGTTAGAGAACATCGCCCTTTTTTGCAACCTCCATAAGGACGATGGAAAGTTCTCACATTTGGGAATTAGGTTTTTGACTATTCTTTGTGTGTGCAATAACCCAAAACACAATAGTTCAACAGACCTTTATATTCCATAATTATAGTCCTGTTATTCATTTGGTTTCATGATTGTTACTTTCAAGGGTTAAGTGTTTGTCCTTTTAAAGGAGACAAATTGTATCCTTTTAGTTTTTAACTCTATGTCTTACCGGTAAGACATAGTTATAACATGAAAAGTTATTTTTTTCTCTATCCACATCAGCGAAGTGACTGAGGAAATAGAAAACAAAGAAATTTTTCATATTATAATTATGTTTTACCGGTAAGATATAGTGTCAAAAACTAAAAGGATACAATCATGTGTCCTTTAAAAGGACAAACCTTTTTTCCTATTTTTAAATATTTGGTTTAGTTGGGCCCAAATTTTGAAATAGGTCAACTAATCATTTTTGTGATTAAGTTTAGAAGTCTTTCTTTTTTTTAAATAATAGGAGTAAGAATAAATAACATAACTTATTAGAATAAAGCAGAAAAAAAATATACACAAGATAAAAAATAAAAAAGGTAAAACATAAAAACAACTATACTATATATGTTCCTTATTATTTGTTTGCATTTAGATGATTAGTTATTACTTTGTATTGACTATTTGATTTTTTATTTAGGTGATGTCAAATTATAATTTTTACCTTAGTTAATTATAATTAATTACATAATATATATAATAAGTAAAAAAAAAAAAACAAGCAGGTGTATTGGCAGCGGCTGGCTTGAATATGGCTAAGCCATTGCTTATAGGTGTTAGAATAAAAAGACTGAAATGCCTCCTTCATAAAGGAAGGAACATGATGAAGACAAGGGTGTTTGGGTGTCTTTCATTTTCTATTTTCAAACATTAAGAACATTAATTACCCATTAACATATACTTGAACACACACAAAACACATTTGCTCACATATAGGGGTTATATTAATTAAATTTTTTTTTAAATATTTTTTTTACAGAATTAATAGGTACCTATTTATATTCTGAAAATTTTTAAAATAATTTTAAACAGTCCTGTGTATCTCTTCTACACGCAACCAATTCAATTATGTTCAAAATATGTGGTTGGAATATATATTTTTCTACTTAAGTGGAAAATAAATTTTAATTCTCCATTGGATTGACCTATTACTTTTTGAATTTTCTATAAATAAATTGTTTTTTTAATAACTCATTAATTAAAAGAAAATAAATATTACACTATTCTATTTATTATTTACAGTAATTTAAAAGGATTATCATGATAATGTTATAGCTTTTTAAATTATGGCTATTCGGTCTCATATTAGTTTACCAGCAAGTAGGGGTGCTAAACAAATCAGGGGGCCTTTGGCTCGGTACATGACGGCATGAGCTTACATGTCTAAAATTGGTTGTTGAGACCAGACTTGGACTTGTATAAAAGCTTGTTTAATAAAATGATCTCAGACTTTAATTCAAAAATTCGACCTTAAAGCCTCTCAGGCCTAGCATATTATTTTTTATTTATATTTATATTTTTTATACTACTTGTAATAGCCATCTCTTTCTCCTGAATTTATTTCACCCCATTTTATTGGTTAAACGGACTTTTTGAATGATTTTGTTTTATATTATGTTATTTGGATATAAATTGAATTTATGAATATTTATGAAATTATTAGTGTTGTTGATTGTATATTCTGTTTGTATAAATTTATATTGTCTTATTTTTTTAAACAGGCTAATAGGCTAAACAAAGCTTTTATTTTTTATAAATAAGCAAGGCCACAGACCGATAGTTATATTTATGGGTTTTATAATTCTCATTTGACATAAGAATTCAAATTTTCCTACACACCCTTCGATTTTCGTGCTGACATGGGTCCTACATATAATTTTTTCTAACACATGGGTCCCACATGCTTTTTATCTCTACAACATGAGAATTGAATTCTCATTTAACATGAGAAAATCAAACCCCTTTATTTATAACAGGTAACATGTTTGATTAGACTGACACATTTAAATACAGACTTAACCTTTTAAGACCAAAGCTCGGCTAGACCCGTTAACACCCCTGACAGCCAAGTCAATTAACTGCTTATTTGTCATGTGGAGTACTTTGCAGCTATTTCAACTATTAAGCATGTGATTTAAAACTGGTTAAACTTCTTGCCATTAGGTGATTTCAATCATGAAAAATATGTCCATTGGTAGATTATTTACAAGGTAAGAACTCAAGATTGCATTACAAATTATTTTAGGTGATGTGATTATTTGTCATCCAAAACGCAGAGTGGAAAACAGAAAAAACGAAACGTTTCTCTGAAAATCCCCAACGCAGAGTGATGAGAAGAATCCGCTTTCTGCTTCTGAAACGACCTTCTCCTTCAATAGCAGCGATCCACACTCCCTGTACCCTTCGACCTGAAACCCAACACAGCCACAAACACAATGCCAATTCTATCCCCACAGGAATACCATGCACCTTCTCCACCACATCACTCCCATACCCATTCCCTCGCCCGGAACTGGTGGAACCCTTCTGCGACCTCTCCGACGTCGTTTCCTCCACTCAGCAACTCCAACCTTCCCCATGGCTCACCCAAATCCTTAACCTCCTCGACGGTTCCCACTCCATGGAGTCCAACCTCGACACCTTCTGCCGAAACTTCCTCATCACACTCTCCCCTAACTTCGTCGCCCACGCGCTCCGCTCCCTCAAATCCCCCAACACCGCCACGCGCTTCTTCCATTGGGCTTCAAACCAGAACAATTACTCCCACACCCTCGACTGCTACGTTTCCCTCTTTCACGTCCTCCTCTCCGTCCCCACCGCCGCAGCATCACCGGAATTCCTCGACCTCTTCACGGAGATGCGGCGAAAGCAGCTCCCGATGACCGTCCACGCTGCGAATTCCCTCATCAAGAGCTTTGGCGGCGCGTGTTTAGTGGAGGAGTTGCTTTGGGTGTGGCGTGCAATGAAAGAGCACGGCATCGAACCCAGCCTCCACACCTACAACTTCCTCCTCAACGGCCTGGTGAATTCGGCACTCGTAGAATCCGCTGACCGGGTTTTCGTGGCGATGAAGGAGGGAAGGATGAAGCCAGATGTGGTTTCTTACAATACAATGATCAAAGGGTATTGCAAAGTTGGAAAAGCGCGCAAGGCATTGGAGATGGTTAGAGAGATGGAGGTTGAAAATGTGGAGCCTGATAAGGTTACTTATATGACAATTATGCAAGCTTGTTACACAGAAGGGGATGTTGATTGTTGTTTGAGTCTTTACCATGAGATGGATGATAAGGGATTAGAGGTTCCTTCTCATGCTTATAGTTTAGTGATATGTGGGTTGTGTAGGCAGGGGAAAGTTGTTGAAGGTTGTAATGTGTTTGAGACTATGATTTCGAGAGGTTGTAGAGTTAATAAGGCTGTATATACTGCTCTCATTGATTCTTATGCTAAGATTGGAAATATGGATGGGGCTTTAAGGTTGTTTGAGAGGATGAAGATGGATGGGATCGAGCCGGATGAGGTTACTTATGGAGCTGTTGTTAATGGTTTGTGTAAGAGTGGGAGGCTTGAGGAAGCCATGGGCTATTTCGAGTTTTGTAGGGTCAATGGTGTTGCGGTTAACGCCGTGTTTTATTCGAGTCTGATTGATGGGCTTGGAAAGGCAGGGAGAGTGGATGAAGCTGAGAGGCTGTTTGATGAAATGGAAGAGAAGGGATGCATGAGGGATTCATATTGCTACAATGCTCTCATTGATGGGTTGTGCAAGTGTGGGAGGATTGACGAAGGTCTGGCGTGGTTTAAGCAGATGGAGAGGGTAGGTTGTGAGCAGACTGTTTATACGTATACTATAATTATCAGTGAGCTCTTCAAAGAGCATAGGAATGAAGAGGCCTTAAAAATGTGGGACATGATGATTGACAAAGGTGTGACACCAAATGTTGCCTCTTTTAGGGCTCTTTCAATTGGACTGTGTCTTTCGGGTAAGGTTGCAAGAGCTTGCAAGGTTTTGGATGATCTTGCCCCCATGGGCATTGTTCTTGAAACTGCTTATGAAGATATGATTAATGTGTTGTGCAAAGCCAGTCGTGTGAAGGAAGCATGCAAATTGGCTGACGGGATTGTTGATAGGGGTAGAGAAATACCTGGAAGAATTCGTACTGTTCTGATTAATGCCTTGAGGAAAGCTGGTAATGCAGATTTGGCAATGAAGTTGATGCATAGCAAGATTGGTATTGGATATGATCGAATGCGTAGTGTTAAAAGGCGAGTGAAGTTCCAAACCCTTTTTGACAGTTGATTTTCTTTTTCTTTCAACTTGATATTGCACTTGAAAATTAGTGAAGGGCAAAGACAGGACGTGTATGGATTATGAAAGGGACGCCATTCTGGGTTTTGTTTCGTTGGTAAACTATAGAGTTGCTGTTTGCTCCAAGGTTGATCAATAAAGTATTAGTTGAATGTGTTGTAGACGGATAAATTCATGATCTAGTATTTTACCCCAAATGTGTGCTAATTCATGTGGAGTGATGCTTAATTAAATCTCTTCAGTAGGGCTGTTCAAAATATCCATATTATCCAAACCGAACTGAATCCAAACCGGTCCATACTTAAAAAACCATTTTTTCTAAAAACCGGTTTTGAACAAAAACCTCTTCTTACCTTGTAAAGCAGTTCAGTTACCTACTCTTTTACGAAGTGGATATGCACGGTTACCCAAACCAATTTCGTTTTTCTTTGAATTCAAAATTCCCATCCAAATCGTGAGCAATGAGATTTGTGAACCCTAACACTCACATTTTCATTCTTTGATTTCGACAAACCCTGACACTCCAAACTCCTTTCATTCTTCTTTCATCCTAATCTAACGAAGTGGATGAGCTTCTCTGATTTGATTTGCACCACTTTCGAGTCACAATCCCTAAGGTATGTTAGAACACTGTTTTATTTTGAGATACTTTGATTAACATTGTATGTTATACTGCATTTAACTTGATTTGCGTCTTCAACCTTGAACGTTTGCAGTCCTTGTGGAATGTTTGCCATCTTTTTTGCTATGTGAGAGGTAGTTGCCTGTGGTTGGTTCTGCTATGTAAGCATTGTGCTGGAAAAAAAAAACTACTCTCCGTTAAACTCGACTAGCGAGTGTTGGAGGAGGCAATCCTTGTACGTAGCCTTACCCTTGCATAATTGCAAAGAGGCTGTAATAGAAAAATCTTTCAGTCTAAGATTTTTGTTTACGTATGTGATACACATTTCCAGAGTACCTTCGTACATTCTTTGTTGCACTTGCTGGTGGGGAATCAACATTTGCATTTCTAAAGGTTAGAACTCATCACAATAACATTGCAAAGCATTTTAGTCTTTAGCCTGAAACTTCGCCTAGGAATCTAAGTGGGCTTTCAATTTTCTCATCTTTGCCTATGCTTACTTACAGACTAGCTCAAAGACTATCCGGGTTTATTAGCATTAATTTGCTTTTCTGGACCTTCTTAGCGATGCTTTGGAACTAACATGAGTTGCTTTTGAATAATGTTGTTCCCATCTAAGGTTTTAGAGAAACTAGAGAAGCAAACGCAATTACTTATTGTCGAAATTTTCATTTTAAATCTGCATTTCAAGTTGCCGTGAAAGTCTTCATTTCCATTACTATCTTCCATAATATAATCCTTCACACAGATACTTGAAAGTTGAAACCTTGCTCATGGCATTCATTTGACACTAAACAGAGAATATGGGATTTTTGGTGATGTAAAATTGGCAGGTAAAAATGGAATTATAGAATATCTTTAGATTTCTTGTTCTATCAATCACACCATTGGCATATCTTATTTATGATTATTATTCATTATTAATAATAAAATCTCAATGTGCCTTACATTATTCTTACGTCTATTCATGTGAAAATTTGCAATTTTGTTAAAAAAATATTCACAGGGGCAAGGATATATATTATCAAGCACAGGCTGTATTTGATTTGTCATTTGTGTGTGAACAACTTTTATTTTCCCACCTGGTATGTTCTTTTAGAGTTGCAATTTCCATACTCTTGTAATTTGCTAAGGTTGCACAAGAATAATACTATGCTCTTTTAACTGAGTCTGCCAATGTAACAAAGTTTGGTAAATGTTAATTAAACAAGAGCAGCATGACCACCTCCACAATAATATTCAAATCAGAGCTTGTGACATGCCTCTTCCTTTGCAGAACTGTGCCTTTCGTTGTGCATGTTATATCCTAGATTCCATTCCTGGAAATAGCTAGCTTGATAGTAAACGTCTAGCTCTGGCCCTTAAGAAGGTTATCTTTTCTTTTGTTCTATTAATGTTGGTTTTAGTTTTGTCTGGTTAACTTTCTTTACGAAGATCTGTTTCTGGGTTCTGATCTTATTTTACCACATAGTATGAGGTCTGAATGGCCAATTTGGATGCTTTTGGAATTAGGAAAAATGTTCAGATATGGCATACAATTATTCTTCCTTAATTTACTATTTTATGTTGGTTGTTTGATTTTGATGACTAAAGTCCTTTTTTGTTAATGCAGATTTCGATTTTGGGTGTTGAACTGTTGATATTTTGTCAGTTGAGTGAACAGTCTATGGAATGTATCTAATTGCTTGCTAGTTTCACTCCTCATATGGAACTTGGCTTGCTTGAAATTGATCTGTTTCTTTATCTTTCCTGATGTTGATCTTTCTTCATGGATTATTGGAATTCCACTCCCGATAGTACATATCTTGCAAGCTTATGGTTTAATTTTTTGTTTACGTTTGGTTGACTAATTTTTTTTTATTAATATTTACAAATTTGGCTAATATTATGCTCTTTTAATTGTTCAATGGTTGACTGATATTTACAAATTTGGCCATAGTAACCCAGTTCTTACTCTTATCTTTGAGTAACTCTAGAGCATCTATTTAAAATTACAGGAACCCAAAGGTACATTGAAGTTGTAGTTTTTGAATTACACATTTCCGTTCGAAACATGGTTTATGCAGGTTGTCTTTTCATTATTTTAACAGGTGGAAACCTTTGCACAAGCCCGGGATTGTCTTCTTCCTATGGGAATCACTTGTGAGAATGTTGCGCAGCGTTATGGTGTGACAAGGCAGGAGCAAGACCAGGCTGCTGTGAGCATGGCAAATGTATTTAATATGCTAAGAATTTATGAAAAGATTGCCAGGATGCATAAACTCAAAAGTTTTCAAATTTGTCATCAGATACTATTGAAGAATTTGTTGCTAGTGTTGGAATTCAGGGTCTAGCTTATGGGATCATGGTTGTTTGTCCTCTTTATATGCTCATACTTGGCTTCTATGAAGCACCGATATTCTTTAAATTTTTTTCCAACGTGTTGGATACGCATATCGACATTTCGTATCGAGAACTTATCGAAAACGTATCGAAAATGCAATGTCGGAATTGGTTGCTTGGCTTTAGTAATAAAATTACACCAAATATCATTTCAACATTATTTTTAAAAAGTAAAAAATAGAATAATAAAGAAAAATAACATAATTGTAAACTATAATTTTTTATTTTATTTTTCTAAGTAATTTTTCTTTTGAACTTTGGATTTGTGTTTAAGAAAAATAGAATAATAAATTCAATTTAAAATTCTTTTTGGTTTTCTGGAATAAAATGCTTTTATATATATATATATATATATATATATATATATATATATATATATATATTTTAAAATTGCAGTAAGGAAAATTCTTAGAGAATTAAAATCAGAAATAGCAAGAGATAAGATTGGGTAAAAATATTTAAAAAAATCAGGTTGAGCTTTCAGTTTACCCTTCCCACAACATTGAAAGAAATGCTAATTACACATTGATTAATTTTAGTTCCCAACGGATTACTTTTGTTGATTTTAATCTCTTAAAATCATTTTATCCACAACTTTTATTCACATATCTCTATGCTAAATGCAGTGAGGACTCTTGAATCACAAGTCCAGAGTTACATGGTAGGTTCCTTCATCTCTGAAGTGAATCCTCTTGAATAATCTCTAATTCAAGTCCATGTATTTAATGCATTTTCCAGAATCAGTCACCTCTCAATGACTTCTTCCTAATTAAACATCTAACATCGCACCTAAATGCAAAATGTTTAAACAACAAGCTTGAAAGAAATTAAAATTAAACAACAAGCTTGACATTAAACAATTGAAAATTAAAATTAAACTTCAACAATTAGCAAGCATTCAACACTGAGGTTCGGGTACCCTAGACCCACCCTTAAAAGGTTTAGCTTATACCCATAAGGGTTGAGCTACAAAAACAACAAACAAAAATTAAAAAGAAATTACAACTCAACTGAAAATTACTATGCAGAAGCTATAACCACAAAATAGCTCTGCTACAGTGTTCAGAAAAGAAATTAAAAACTAATCAAAAACAAAATTGAGGAAAAGAAGAAGACCAGAAAATAAGACGAAGCTATCCCCTGCATGGTGCTAATTGCTCCATTTATAGTGCGCCTTCTACACACGCATGGGCTTTGGGCCGTTCGTCAGCATCCACACACACTCCTCTTGCATAAATCGTGTGACCCCTTTTCGCACAATCACCTCCACAGTTTGCCACCCAAAAATTGTTTGCACATCCACCGCATGTAACAACTTCACCAAAAATGACAACTAAGACCTTGGTTCCTTCTCACACGATTTGGGTTAAGTGACGGGTTAGGAAAAATGATATGGTAAAAGAAAACAATATGAAATCTGGTTTGATGGCTCATGGTTTCAATGAAATTCGAGGTGAGGTGTGGTTATGGCTTGATGTAATGAAAGTGTGGATTTGGTGATCTGTAGTTAAGAGAGGGCTAACCCCTGGGTTACCTAAACCTGAAATAAGTGCTTCAAACGTGGGGTGAGATCTTTAAACAGAAATCTCAGTAAGGCAAGGGGTCCTCAAGGATTTCTCCACCCCAAGCTCACTTACATGTGCAATATAAGTTCTAAATGCAATATACAATATCAGTTCCAAAAGCAGTGCAATGCAACAGATAATCATGTCATGTGTGTCAAGATATTCTACTGGCCAGAGAAATGCAGGATTTATATACGTCTATTACCCACATTTAGTGCAAGATGCCACTTGCACCCACCCACAAAATCACCGTATTGTATGACGCCACATACTCAGGCTTACCGTCTAGATGGAACAACACATGCATATTATAAGGCCCTTGCACTTAACAGCTCAAAAGCATTTCAATTATCAAAACATGAAAACACATCATGCATAAAACCATTCCCCCATGGGGTATGGTGGAAACCAACAATGGAAAAACTGAGGACACGAAAGCTTACCTCTAACCAATCAATCCAATCCAAGGTCCATACCCGCTCAAAGTCCACACACAACACAATCACAATCTGTTTGGACCAACAATCAAATCAATATACATACTCTACAAGCATATGACATAAAGGCAACGCCTTCCTTTTACGTTTCATGTCTTTAGAGGAAATCCACTGCAAGCCATAAGCCCTAAATCACTAAGATTCTGACTTAGTTAATCATTACAGAAGTTCAACTTAATCAATCATGGGTCCATAAACCCATAATACAGTTCTGTCTGCACAGAAACGTCACTGTCTCGGAATTCCCATAATATCCGGATATTTGTCTGGGACATATCCGGATATCCATATCCGAATATCACAAGTCCCATATCCGGATATTTCCAACTCCATATCCGGATGTTTCGCGACAGAATGCAGTTTATGCATTTTGCGAGATATCTCTCCCAAAGTTCAACTTTTAACCCACTAGGACGTCCAAGCATGCATTTTTATACACTTTTAGGTTCATGACCAGGTTGGTTACTTATCTAACTCATTAACATGCCAAGAATCAACCTTTAAACAACTAAAACTCATGATCAAAGATGGTGAAGCTTACCTAAGCTTAAAACAGAACAAAGAGGTGCTCTTGGAGCTCTCACTTCAACTCCTAAGGTGCTGGCTTCAAAGTGCACGAAAATAGCACACCAAGAAGGGTCATTTCTCTTCAAAGATTACTTCTTGGAGCATAGACTACCAATAAAAAGGCTCCCTCCTCACCAAGACAAGAAGTCAGCTCACTCACTCTCACAAGACAGAAACCACACTAAGAAAAGATGCAACTTTCCCACTCACAATGATTGTTTCCATACACCCAAGGTGTTTTGATGAAGAGAAATGGAAGAAATGTGGCTTCTTTGATGAGTTCTCAAGAAGGAAGAGGGTGGAAAGCATGGGAGGCTCAAGGTTCAGAAGAGAGGCACGTAGAGTGTGAGATTTCTGACCTAGAAATCTGTGCCAAGGCCTTATATAGGCCACTTAAGTTTTAGTCGCACTGTATTAGCGCTAATAGCTACGCTTAGCATTTTAATTCCAAACTTAGGATTATGAACCTACTCCTTTTTCTAAGATTTGTCATATTTTTATTTTATTTTTTGCAGCACCTTTCCGGTACGCGCTCTTACTTAGCCGATATCATTCTGGCACCAGTTCTCATTATTTTGACTTGAAACTTGTTTTACTAGTTCTATATATTATTCTAGGAATATTCCCATACTTATAATAATTTTCCGGGATACTTTATCGGTACGCATTTATACCGAGGAGCAGAGCCGGTATCTGCACTTTTCGTCTGAAAAACGACTTTCAACATTCTTAACCACTTACCATAATTATTTAAGCCTTCTCATAATTATTAGGGTCAATTATGGAATTATCTCATAATTAATTAATTAAATTCCTAACTTAACGGTGCGGGTCCTTACAATAATCACAAAAAAATTGCCCTCTTCATCTTGAAGCTTAATTGTGCCTCACTTAATTATCCAGCATCAATTCAAATTCTGTCTCCTTTATCCCAAATCCTCACTAGGTTAGGCCTTTTTCACCAACTCACTTGCCTCTTATTTTAACTTCATTCTCTGGCTTATCATTTAAGCATTTAATTTCCATATGCTATTATCTCATTGCCCTCAATCCACTGAACAACTGTTGAATTCTTGTAAATCCTTCCTATATCCACTCTCCTAATTCTTCTTCAAACATGAACTAATCCTTTCATACTCAGACAAACAAATAAACAACAAACAACCATCTTATAAATCTAAAAACATCAACGACTCACCACCAAGCACAGCTCAGCAAATACCAACTAGAGATTTTTTTTTCTTTTTTATATATACAAAACAAAGAAAATTAAGCTAAATTTTTTTTAAAACAAGTGTCATCTATCTATACAGCATCAGACATCAAGCATCTAGCACAAAAAAATTTAAATCTAGATTTCACTCCCCCAAACTTAAGAGGAACAATGTCCTTACTGTTGCAGAAACAGGTTACCAAAAATAAAAATAAAAATTAGGAACAAAGTAACCTGGGCCAGAAGAGGTTCTGGCCTTATTCAGCATTCTCAGAGTATTCTCCATCCTTCTCTTCTTCTTTTTTTAGCAATTTTCTGCTGCACCATTTTCTTTTCACTCGTTTTTCTTGGTCTTCCTTTTCAACTTAATTGTGGGGGAGCACTTGAGAATTGAATCTTTTGATATGAAAAGTGTTGTCCAACTTTCCTCCAAACTTAGAATTGACTCACTGCAGTGGTGAATCAACTTACTCTCTCATTTGACACCTGTAAAACAATATCAATGTATTAAATTTTCCATTACTCTCTAATTTGAAAGCTATTTTGCAGACTATTTAAACTAACTTTAAGACAATAGGAAGCAAACATGCAAATAAAGGAGTCAAAGATAACACAACAGAAAAGAAAAACTAAAAAAATCTAACATGCTTAGTTTATAGTCTTTAGCTAGACTATTTGCTTCTTTTTCATGATCAGTTTCAATCAGGCACTCTTGGGAAGATAGAATCCTTCTCCCTATCATCTTCCTAGTAGTGTTTGACCCATTTTTCATCAACCTTGATTTTTCTACCATCTTGCTCAACTAGAGTTTCCACAGCTTCATGCAAAAAGACTTCAACAACTTGAAAGGAGCCTAACCATCTAGACTTTAGCTTCATAGGAACTAGCCTTAGTTGTGAATTAAAAGGTAGAGCTAGTTGCCCTGTATCCCACCACTTCATGATCTCTTTCTTCACAACCTTCTTCATTATTGGGTTCAACCTCCTCTGTTGTTCTTTAGAGCTGCTATTTTCCTTGGCTATTGATTTTTTCTTAACAACCAAGTCAACAATGTACAACATAGAGCACTCTTCAAACTCTTTTGGGTATTTCTTGGCTTTCAAAATCTTAAACTTTATTTGCTCCCCATTATCATTCATGGATAATTCCTTTTCTTTTACATCTATCACAACCCCACCAGTGGCTAAAAATGCTCTCCCCAAAATTGTTAGCACCTCCTTATCCTCCTCATAATCTAAAACTATGAAGTCAGCAGGTAGAATAAATTTATCTACCTTGACTAAAACATCTTCCAATTTACCTTCAGGATATACTAGGGAATTGTCTGCCATTTGTAAGGTGACATTTGTGGGGCTTGGCTCTCCTACTTTGAGCTTCTTAACGACACTCATGGTCATCAAATTAATGCTAGCACCTAATTCACATAGTGCTCTTCCTATGTATTGGTCACCTATGGTGCAAGGGATTGTAAAAATGCCTGGGTCTTCTAATTTGGGAGGTAACTTGCTCAGGGAGTATTTACTGCTCTCTTGAGTAAGAGCCATTGTTTCAAACTCTTCCAACCTTCTCTTTCTAGAAAGTATCTCCTTCATAAAATTCACATATGTGGGCATCTGCTCTAAGGCATCTACAAATGGAATATTGATGTGAAATTGTTTTAGGAGGTCAAAGAACTTTCTAAATTGAGTATCTTGCTTATGTTTTTGAAGCCTTTAGGGAAATGGTGGTGGAGATCTATTGGAGACAGCAGGTGTCTCAACATTAGGCTAAGAAGATTGGCTGTTTAAAGAAGCTTTTTTCTTTGAAGTAGCCTTTATTTCATTGCTATTTTCCTTGGCTATTGATTGATGTCCAGCTAATGTATTTTTAGCCTGGTGTGGGCTTTCTTTTTCCTTCTCTTGATGAAATGCTTCTTTTGCCCTTTTCTTTAATGTTGAAGGCCTGATTACAGCTTCAGGTTGGTTCACAGATCTGTCATTTCCCAATTCTATCATTTGACATTGTTCAACAGTGTTCCTCCTAGGCTCCTCAGTGTTGCTAGGTAAAGTGCCAAAAGGCCTAATGCTCAGTGTTTGCTAAATGACCTAACTGAGATTCTAAATTCCTAAGAGAAGCAGGAATACTCTGTACCACAGCCTCCAAACTGTTTTGTTTGGCTTTAGTCCTATTCAAAAATTCTCTAAATAGTGTTTCTTGATAAGAGGAAGGCTAGTCAGGTTGTTGGGTTTGAGGATATTGTGCAAGAGGTTGTTGCCTATGTGGCGCTGATATCCTTGAGATGGAAAAAATGGTCTGGGTTGGGCATTTGAGGGACCAGCTTGCTGTTCCTGCCGTTGAAAATGTTGGAAACCAATGTTTTGCCTCCAACCTGGATTAAATTTATTGGAAAAATTAGATTGATTCCTCTTGGGATTTCCAGTATACAAGGCCGATTCTGGGTTGGATGGGCAACTCTCAAACAAATGGGGCCCACTACAAAAGACGCATGACTCTTGGGGAATTGCTGAAACAGATTGGACTCGAGGTTGGAAAACTTAGTTTTTGACTAAGGTTGACAAGGCATCAAACTTATCAGACAAGGCTGTAATGGGGTCAACCTCATGCAAACCAGCTACTTTTCTTGGCTGAGACCTTTCAATGGGCCATTGGGAATAATTTTGAGTCATTTATTCTAACAGCTTATGGGCTTGATTAAAGGACCTAGACATAAACATCCTATTTGCAGCAGAATATGCTAAGGCTCTGTTTTGAAAGCTTAGACCATTGTAGAAGGTCTGTATCAAGGCCCAAGATGGTAACCCATGGTTTGGACACTGCTTAAGATGCAGTTTGAACCTTTCCCACACATCCACTAATGTCTCACCATCTTTCTGCATGAAATTGGTGATCTCACCTTTGGTCTGAACTATTTTATTGGATCAGAAAAATTTCATGATGAATTTTTCAGCTAGCTCATGCCAAGTTGTTATGGAGTTGGATGGAAGGGAGTTCAGCCATTCTTTGGCTTTGTCTGTGAGGGAATGAAGGAAAAGTTTCAATCTCAAAACATCATCTGAGATGGCTGGCCTCCTAAAGGTATTAGGAACTTCAATGAAGTTCCTAAGATGCTTGTGTGGGTTTTCTAAAAGTAACCAATGGTATTGCCCTATATTCTACAGCATGGTAAACATGATGGGTTCTAATTTGAAAGGCACTTCATTGACAGGTTGGACTATGCTTGGATCAAGTTCATCCAAGACGGGAATTGTAACACCCCGTGTATACCCGGTTTGTTAACATGTCATCGTATTAAGCCACGCTTAATTAAAAATGTGGAATATCTTTTTTTGTTCAATTATGACGTCATTAATATTAACCAAGTTGATTACTTAGTTCCTTTTCAAAACGTTACCTGTATGTAATTGCAATTCAACAACTAACTGAAATACCTCATAATATAAATGTGTATATACTCACGCATCTACAACACGTAGTCCAGAGAATATCCTGATTCATTATACAAGAAAAGTCAAAGCAAACAAATCATAATCACTGTGGCATGGACAATCCCAATGCTCACCAAATAAGGCAACATAGCCAACAAAGTCTCAGCTCAATAATCCACAAAATGAAGCTAATAGCATAATAGCAACAGACATAATCCAGTGATGTGCCTCTGGCATATGTAGTTTTCCAAGCTAAAAATGATAAGGATTAAGTCATAAAAGAGCAGTTTATTTACATATTTGCTTATTATGTTGACTTTTCCATTTCAATGATATTTCTCACCTATTTGTTGTGTTTATATAGGGAGAAAGAAAGAGAAAACGAAATTTCAAAAGACTGTTGGCGCGAATCTGCACGGGTTTTGGTTCTGAGCTGCACTAGATTTCCCTGGGCCACTTATTAGAGAAGTGGCGCGATTCCGCGCCATAGTGGCGCGATCCCGCGCCAGTTTGCGAGAAAAATCACTGTGTTCTGAAAAGGGAAATTTTGGAAGAAGCGAACCAGGATTATAAAAAGAACGCTGTGAGGGTTTATGGAGAACACTTTTTGACGATAGAGAAAAACAAGGATTCCAGAAGGAGGAGAGGAACAGAGGATTGTTCTTAGTCTTCTTGTTGTAATTACATTCTTTCATCTTTATCTTTTATAATTTTATGTCAGCCATGATCATGGTTGGCTAGTACTCTTTATTGTAGTTAGGGTCATAACCCATATGTGAACCCTTGTTACAACAGATTGATTTATAATTACTTTTTTATATATTTATATTTATCTCTACTCTGTGCGTAATTTCTATCTTCTTTGTTAGAATTGATCAACATAACAGTTGATGATAGTTTGAGGGTAAGAACCCTAGATAGGAATATTGAGGTTTTTGATCTTGAAAGGGAGTAGGATAACAATTTGTATGCGTGCTAGGAATAGACGTATATATTATTTCATATGTTTAATTTATCGTGCTCATTGCTTAATTTCACGAGAAACATCACAAGGAATTGAGGTTTCAATTGGGGTTAAAGGGTTAACCTTGCAAGGAATTGAGGGTTAGCTATTTAATATTTTTAGATGATAAATAATCTGAGTATTTATTTAAATGAGTATTTTAAATCAATCCAGAGTAAAATGTGGGATCATATGGTGAGTGCACTCTAGCTACAATGCCTTCTTATATTTTATAAAATCAATCTCTGTTTTATTTTTCACAACAAAAATCTAAAAATACGTTTTTATCTTAGTTCTTATTGTTACTCAAATCCACAATATTTTTCACATCTATTTGAATTCTTTCCCTCTTAAAAGGAACGATTATTTGATATTTGATCACAATCCCCGTGGAGACGATACTTTTCTTATCACTGTATTACTTGTGCGATCAGTACACTTGCCGGGTAGCATCAAGTTTTTGGCGCCGTTGCCGGAGACTGGCGTTTCTTATATCATATAATCTTGATCTTTAAGATTGGATTTTGTGAATATTTTTATTTTTATTTTATTTTTGTGTTATTTGAAAAGTGCTACTAATCTCTTTCATAAGTTGTATGCAAGGTAAAACAGCAGAATTTCTGTTTGATCTTGAAATTGCAAAGACCGAAAGGATAAATAGAAAACTCACTCAGAAAAAGCTTGAATTCAAAGAGTTTGGTACTCTATCTGAAGAGGCACAGGAGATACCAGTTGAATCACCAATCATGGCAGCAAATAATGATGAAGAAAATCCACTCATGGATACGATTCTTACTCCAGCTTTTAATAGGCCTAACTCAAGCATCGTCCAGCTGGTAATTGGTAACAATAATTGGGAGCTTAAGTCTTCCACTATTCAATTAGTGGAGAGAGCCCAGTTTGGAGGAGGGGAGAATGAAGATCCTCACAGATTCATAGACAGATTTCTCATGGTCTGTGACTCAACTAAACATCCTCAAGTGTGCAATGATGCAATCCGGTTGAGGTTGTTCCCTTTTGCTGTTAAAGGAAAGGCTCTTAGTTGGTTGGAAAGACAGCCTGCACGTAACATTCCTACATAGGATGATATGTCTCAAACGTTCTTTGCTGAATTCTTTTCTATAGAGAGATATAATCAGATGGTGAATGATATTACTAATTTCACTCAGTTAGAGGGTGAAACTATGTGTGCAGCTTGGAACAGATTCAAGGATTTAATGAGGAGGTGTCCTCATTATAACTTGACTACTGAAAATCAAGTGAGAATCTTTTTCAACGGTTGTACACCTGATATTCGGATGGTATTGAATAATGCAGCAGGTGGTACTATTAAATCCTTGAGAGCAAATAAGACTCTTGAGCTGATTGAGAGAATGGTCACCAATGAAAATGAAGGTTTGCCATCTAAGCCTAAGAGAGGTGTTGGGTGCTCAGAGGCTGTTGGATGAAAATATAGTATGGTGAAAACGTTCCTAGTTTACTAAGAAAGAACACAAGTGTTTTCTTAGTTTAACCCAAGTGCGCAAGTGCACACATCAAGTAATAAATGGGAATATTATGCCCAGATTATCGTTCCCACGAGGATAGAACTCTAATTAGTGTCTTATATTGTTTTATAAAGAATGTAAATGAAAAGAAAAGTTAGTAATTGACCTGTTTGGTCAAACGTTCCCTACTGTCTTGACAACGTTCCTCAAGGCCAGTAGGTTCAATCAGACAGCAAACAGTTCATCGCTTCGTTATGCATGTCAGCCTTCTTGTTTAGGGAAGGAACTGCAATATTCATGAGAGGTTTATGGATACAAGATTAAATAAAGAAAAATACAAAAAGTAATAACAATAGTCAAGAGACAACAGGGTGGATGGTTTGAAAAACAACAATAACAGAAGGAACAGATCCACTGCTCCATTCATAAATAATTATTTTCTCTACTCAGGACCCAACACTTAATTATTTGTTCCAGTTTCTTTTCTGCCAACGTCTGATTCCTCAGCTTATGGACTAGATGGCTCACAAGTTTCCATATTCCTATGGCTCCCTTGACTCCAACAGGTACTTAGTGCAGAACCTTAAAGTGAATGAAGTGGCCCCTTATTCCTAAGGCAACCAGCAATACTGTTTCCACAGTACTGTCTTCCCCCTCTGGTTAAGCTATCTGAAATTCCTTCCTTATGGAAGATCCTTTCTCAGTATGTGTTCGATTTCCAAAGATACACAATGAAGATAGCACACTTAACCAGAGAAACGCAAAAGCTATAATACAATAGCTTTGAAAATAACTTTTTAAGAACTTTGCAGTTTTTCCATTCCACAGATAGTTTAGCCCATGGCTACTAGTTTAAACATAATTATTCCAAACTGAAGTCCCATAGACCCGAGATTCAGTTCAGAGATAACGAGTGGAAATGATAGAAATAACACTTGTATTTAAATGAAAACAAATTGCTTACAACAAAATGAAAAGTGGAGAAGATGGTTCTTGCTCGTGAGGAGTCTCAAGTGGGTGATATAGAAAGAAGAAGAAGTGTCGTCACTTAACTAAAGTTAAAACTGTACAAACAAAAACTACGAAAATAAAATAAGTGATCTCTTCTTAAGGAATTCAATCCCTTAGGAATTCGATGGATGTCTTCGTGTTGGAACGTCCTATTTATAGGTAGAAGAGTGAATGAAAAACTTGTAAATCCTTTGGAGTTAGTTTCTTGACTGCATGAAAGGGGCGGTGTGAACAATGCTTTGTGGGGCGCACATGGTTGGATGGACGGTTTTTGCTGAGATTTGTCTTTCCTTCTGAACCTCCTATGCCTTGCTTTCCTTTTCGGCCAATAAGAACCGTTTATTCCCTGTTGTGCACCTTTCTCCTTGGTTGAGTGTTGCCCACTTGTGCTTAATTGGAAACTTCTTTTCGCCGTTTTCTGAAAAGTGGTCAGAAAGATTGAGTGAGTGAAGTAGGTGTATTTAATGTCCCAAATCCGTTCTCCTTTTGATATAGTTTCCAAAGATTACGTCACCTTCCGTTCCCCACTATGTTTTTGTGATAAAGATATAAAACATGTGTTTTTAGTGCTAAAGTTGCTCATCAGGTGAGAGAACGAATGGTATTTTGCCATCAAAATGGGCTTAGATGGGCACAGATTTTTGCCCCATCAAACACCCCAAAACTAAACTGTTGGTTGTCCTCAAACAACTCAGAAATAGTGGCTTAGGCTGCTCAATTTCAAAGAATAGCTCAACTTCAGAAACTTGAGCCAGTAAGTAATCATAAACTTCTTCAAAGATTGAACTACTTTTCATAGGTAATGAGTAGAAAGAATTTGTTCCCAGATAAGTGATGACTGCTGATCTTCTGTCTCACTATCACTCAGGGTTGGTGTTTCTCTGTCCATTCCTGGATGTAATTCTTCAAACTTGCTTATCTGCTGCTTCCCCAAGAAGTGCAGGTGTCTTCCATGTCAAGGATCTTTGTGAAAGGGATTCATGGAAGGGTTTTAAAAGTGGAATGGTCACAAGTTTTGAGTCAAGGAACGTGCTTCAAATTTTTTGTTCCAGAGCTGGACTTTTCTGTTTGAGGGAACACCTTTCCTTTTATACCTTGTTTCTCCTTTTGGAGGAAGCTTTTCTGGTATTTTCTTCTGAATTCTTTTGAATGGTTGTCCCCATTTTTTTCTTTGTTTTCTTTCTTTCTGTGCTTTGTGCTCATTTCGAATTTGTTCCTTGCTCATTTTTGTTGACTTGTGAGTGAATGTGAGTATGTGGGATAAAGTTGTGGTGTGAATGAGAACAGAAGTGTTTGGATGATTGTGAGAGGGTTAGTGTTTGGTGGTTTGATCCCTGTTAGCGAAATTCATCTATTGTTCAGCAGTACTTACAGCATCAAGGCAAGTTTAGAAGTTTCATTGTGGTGACACCTCAGGAACGCTCTCACGAGTAAGTGTTTGGCATTTTTCGTTCCTTACCAGTTTTAGTTCACACAGATCAGCCTTCTTCAAAAATCAGAAGATTAAATTCATTTTGCCTTTCCTATGTCAAGCATTCAGAGTAAGAACTAGAATGATTACTCAGTGACTTTGTGTTTCATGCCATTAGTCATTCAAAGTTTCACAGCCATAGTACTGTAAGTGATATGCATGCTCCAAACAGTTTGATTAAAAAAAAGATTTTTCTATTTCAAAAAGAAAGGCATTAAAAATTACACTAGGGAACAGAAAGGGAAATAAAAGGAAATAACAGAAAGCAATAAAAAATACAAAAAATAAAGAAAATAGGAGGGTCCTTCTCCTTTTCACTAGGGCCTTCTCTTGCCCAACTCAGAATTCTCCTTCTTAGCATCCAGCTCCTCCTGTGTGGGTGGTCTCCTGCTGAGCTATTCTCTTAATCTTCTTACTTCAGCTGCAGGGAGCCACTTCTCAACATCCTTCAGTAGATTGCTGATCACAGTAGTGAGGTGCACAATGGTGGATCTCATCATTATCCTACCATTGTGGAAGTACACCAGCTGCCCTTCCATATCCAGCACTCTGTGCTCCAACTGAGTGATTTTCCCCTCCAGATATGTACCAAAAGCTTTGAGAGCTTCTTTGGTTTCTATTCGTTCTTGTGTGTTCTTAAGGAAGAGTTTCTTTAGCTGTATTTCAACTCTGGTGTTGTGCAGGGAGTAAGCAAGTTGCAGGGATTCAGATGCTTTCTTGATTTCGTCCCTGACAGCTTGCAAGGTTGGTGCAGATGGTGCAGTCCTGATGCTGCTGATGCTGTCTCTGATGGTGTTCAAGAGCTGCTCCCTTTTTGTTCTCTGTTGTTACTGGAATTTGTTGACAGCAGAAGAGAGTTGATCCATTCCGTTCCTAAGAGCCCTCAGCTCTTCAGTGGTGGCAGTCATGTTGATCTAAGGAACGGATGGAGTCTCAGGCAGCAACTTTTCCATCTTTTCCCCCAACATTTCAAACAGTTCAGCAATCCCTATCTGGGATTTTCTCCTTGAGCCAATGGGGATTGCTGGAATAGGGGAAGATGGCTTCTTCTTCTTCTGGTTGATGTTGCCAGAAGCTGGAGGTTCTTCAGGTGCTTGCTTGACAGCAACCTCTTGTGTTTTTGAGGAAGAGGGGGCGGTTGTTGTTTGTTCCTCCATCAGTAGAGGGACTTCTATGCCCTCCTCTTCTTCCAGAGCCCTTGCTATGGCCTCGTCCCCAGAAGTATCAGGACAGATGATGAGACAAGAGATGGGACCTCTCAGGCCGAGTTGCCTGTGAACAGTTGGCTTTTTCTTTCTAGGGGACCTCTCAGGCCGAGTTGCCTCTTGCTCAGCCACCTGTTCTTCTGCAGCAGGTGCTGTGGCTGTTTCTTTTGTTCCCTCTCCTTCTTGTTGCCTAGGAGAGGGTTGTTGCATCACTGGTGGTGGTGAAGAATGAGCAGGTGATAGTGGAGGGGACGAAACGTCAGTCCTGATGAAGTAGGAGAGCTACTTGGGGATGGATCCCTAGCAGCTGGTGTGGATTTAG
>NW_026896984.1:0-27072 GCF_033153095.1 Gastrolobium bilobum
ATCCTGGTACATTATTACAACTCCAAAAGACTCACATAACCAAGACATAATAATACTATGTGTCATGGACAATCCCCATGCTCACCAAATAACATAGTAAACAACAAGTCTCAACATAAAACTCCATAAACATAAACTGAAGCTATAAGCATAAGCAGCATGCAAATCCAGCATCCAATCATGGCAGCATAATATAACAGCAATCTAACTCAGCTCCGGCCTCCTGCCGCCTGAGGTCTCAACATTACCTGACCCTGAAATAAGCATTCCCCAAACGTGGGGTGAGATCTCTAAACTAGAAATCTCAGTAAGACAAGGGGTCCTCAAGGATCTTCCACCCCAAGCTCACTTACATGTGCAATATAAGTTCAAAAAGCATTTATATAATTATCAGTTCCAAAACTATGTAGTGCAACATATATCTATGGCATGTGTGTAATCACAATCTACTGGCCAGAGAAATGTAGGAATACGTCTATTCCCTACATGTAGTACAAGGAACACCGCTTGCACCTCACCCACAGCCTCACCCTCTTGTATGTTCTACATACTCAGGCTTACCGTATAGGTGGAACACCTCCATGCATATCAACAAGGCACTAACATATAATAGCTCAACAGCATTTTCAAAACATCAAAAGCATGTAACACAACATGCATATACCATATCCCCATGGGACATGGTGGAACCACAACATGGCTAAACCGAGGACACGAAAGCTTACCTCTAAGCTAGCTATCCAATGCCACAAGCTCAAAGTCCAATCACATCAGATCACAATCTGATATGGACCAAATATAAATCAATAAACATGTACCACATGCATACAAATTAAAGACAACGCCTTTTCATTACGTTTTCAAGTCTTAAAGCTTCTAACAAAGCCACAAGCCCTTAATCTCATGATTCTGGCTTAATCCATTAAATACAGAAGTTCAACTTCATCAATCTAGGGTCTACAAACCCCCAATAGCCTACTGTATGCACAACACAGCTACTGTTCTACGAAATCTCAGAATATCTGGATACTCCTCGGGACCATATCCGGATATGCAATATCCGGATATCTCACTGTACATATCCGGATATTCAATATCCGGATATCCAGAATCCCATATCCGAATATACAATATCCAGATATCCCAAAACCCCATATCCAAATACACATATCCGGATATCATATCCGGGTATCCCATATTCGGATATTCCACGGGCAGATATCCGGATATTTCACGACAGAATGCAGTTTCTGCATTTCCGTGAAGATATCCCTTAAAGGTTCCCTTTTACCGATTTTAAACACCTAATCATGCATTTCTAGGTGTGTTAAGCCTTACCCAACAACAAGTCATCATCTTTTAACCTTAACATGTATCAAGCTTCCATTTTTAAGCCTTAAAACTCAAGTTAAAGGTTGGTACAACATACTAAGACTCAAAACTCAGAATGGAGATGCTCTTGGAGCTCACTAGACACCTCCAAGATTCTGCCTCCCACTGCACACGAAAATGGTGCACCAAGGTGGTTCTTTTACACAACAAGGAGGCTCCTTGAAGCTTCAAAACACCAAGAACAAGATGACTCCTCTCAAACCCTCAAACTCAGCCCCCTCACCAGCTCAACACAGAAGCTGGAACCTCAGAAAAGACCCTCCTTTCACTCCCACAAGGATGCTCTCAAGTGTTTACAAGGTTAAGAGAAGGGAAATCAAGAGTAAAAGCTTGAAGACTCAACACAAATGAGAAGGAAGCACAAGAACAATGACCAGCAGCTGACCACACCAGAAACTCACGTAGAAGAGAGTGGCACCTAGGGTTTTGTGCCCATAATGGGAGTATTTATAGCCAAAACTCACTTAAGCACGCAGTATTAACTTTAATTGCTACGCTTAGCATTTTAATCCCAAAATTTGGATTACGAAACTACATAATTTTCTAAGAATTAACATATTTTTCTTATAATTTTATGAGCAACTTTCCGGTACGCGCTTTTCCAAGTCAGTACCGGTTTCTAGCACCAGTTCTCATTATTTGGACTTGAAACTCGTTTTAAAATTCCTACATATTATTCTAGTAATTATCATGCACTTACTTTAATTTTCTGGGATACTTTTTCGGTACGCATTTATACCGACTAGCAGAACCGGTATCTGCACTTTTCTTCCGAAAAGTGACTTTCAGCATTCTTAATCACTTATTATGATTATTAAGCCTCATAAATACTTATTAGGGTCAATTATGGAATCATCTCTTATTTTTGCATAATTAATTAATTAAATCCCTTAATTAACGGTGCGGGTTCTTACGTTGACCCCACTTTTTTAGGATTTTGACCTCAAAATCAGAACATACCTGGTCGAAACTCGGGTACTGCCGGAGAAGCTCGTCCTCACGCTCCCAAGTACACTCCTCATGAGTCCTTCCGGTCCACTGCACCTTGACCATAGGAATGATCCTGCTCCTCAGCTGCTTCTCGCCACGATCGAGAATTCTGAGTTGTCCGACGGGAGTCTTTAGGTTCTCTCGAACCTCCACATCATCCGGTTGCACCACGTGCGAAGGATCTGCTATGTACTTCTGAAGCTGAGACACGTGAAACACGTCATGGATGTTAGCCAGGTTCGGAGGCAAGGCAAGCCAGTAGGCAACAGGTCCTACTCTACCAAGAATCTGGTATGGCCCAATATATCGCGGGCTCAGCTTCCTCACTCCGAGTGACCGACCTACACCGGTGACAGGTGAAAGTCTCACAAACACGTGCTCACCCTCACTGAACTCCAGTGGAAGATGCTTGACATCATAGTAGCTCTTTTGGCGATTCTGCGCCTGCTTCAACTTTTCACAGATCATCTGAATCTGCAAGGTGGTATCTTGGACAAAATCCAAGCCAAAAAGCTCCTTGTCCCCAACCTCGGACCAACAAGTAGGAGTCCGACACCTCCTACCATACAGTTCTTCGTAGGGCGCCATGCCCAGGCTAGCATGAAAGTTGTTGTTGTAAGAAAACTCAACCAACGGAAGGTACCTATCCCATGCCGAGCCTTGCTCCAACGTGCAAGCTCGCAACATGTCCTCCAAGGTCTGGATGGTCCTCTCAGTCTGTCCAACAGTCTGAGGGTGATAGGCGGTACTCAATCTCAACTGCGTACCAAAAGCCTCCTGCAGCGCCTCCCAGAACCGAGATGTGAACTTCGGGTCCCTATCACTAATGATACTCTTGGGCACCCCGTGAAGCCTCACAATAGCGCAGACATAAAGCTTGGCCAAATGCTTTGTAGTGAAGCTCACCTTCACTGGAAGAAAATGGGCAGACTTCGTCAGTCTGTCCACAATGACCCAGATAGAGTCACAACCCGCCTGAGTCTTCGGCAATCCCACCACGAAGTCCATGGAAATACCTTCCCACTTCCACTGTGGTACTTCAAGAGGTTGAAGTTAACCAGACGGTCTCTGATGCTCAATCTTCACCTTCTGGCAAACCAAACACTTAGACACAAAGACAGAAACATCTTTCTTCATGCCCGGCCACCAGAAGTTCCTCTTCAAGTCTTGATACATCTTAGTAGCACCAGGGTGGATAGAAAACTGACCCTTATGGCCTTCTGCCATAATCTCCTCTGTTAACGGGCCTCGAGGAACTACAATCCTCTGCTGAAACAAAAGCAATCCATCATCATTCCAAGACACACCGTCTTGGTTCTTCACATAATCCAGACACTCTCTCTGAACTTGTGCCTCTTTAATCTTTTCAAGCAGCTCTTTCACAACATCGGATGCTTCCAATCCGAGAAGTACACTCTCACACGGAGCGGTTACTGCCAAGTTGCGGAACTTCTCAACCACATCAAAGTTACCAAGTAACAAACTGGTTGAACTACTGGATTTCCGACTCAAAGCATCAGCTACCACATTGGCCTTGCCAGGATGATACCTTAGCTCGAAGTCGTAGTCCTTTATGAACTCCATCCATCTCCTCTGCCTCATGTTCAACTCCTTCTGGTCGAACAGGTACTACAAACTCTTGTGGTCATTGAAAACCACAAACCTCAAGCCAAAAAGATAATGCCTCCAAATCTTGAAAGCAAACACAATAGCAGCCAACTCCAAGTCATGAGTAGGGTAGTTCTCCTCATGAGGTTTCAACTGCCTCGAAGCATAGGCAATCACTTTGCCCAACTGCATCAACACACAACCTAGCCCCTTCCCGGAGGCATCGGTGTAAAGCTCAATCTCAAGCGCAGGATCAGGAAGGACCAACACAGGAGCAGTAGTCAGTCTCTCCTTCAACTCCTGAAAACAGACTTCACACTCGTGAGTCCACACAAATGGAGTCTCCTTCCGAGTAAGGCGAGTCAATGGCAAAACCATGGTGGAGAATCCCTTGATGAATCTCCGATAGTAACCTGCCAAACCCAGAAAGCTCCTCACTTCTGTAACTGTCTTGGGTCTCTCCCAATCCAGCACAGCCTCAATCTTGTTCGGATCCACTGCAACTCCCTTAGCAGAAATAACATGCCCAAGGAACTTCACAGACTTGAGCCAAAACTCACACTTGGAAGGCTTCGCATACAACTTCTTCTCCTTCAGCACTTGCAGAACAGTTCTCAAATGCTCCACATGCTCTTCCTCCGTCTTGGAGTAAATCAAAATATCGTCAATGAAGACGATCACAAACTGATCCAGGTACGGCTGGAAAATCCTGTTCATGTAATCCATGAATACAGCAGGTGCATTGGTGAGATCGAACGGAATCACCAAGTACTCAAAATGACCATATCTCGAGCGAAATGCGGTCTTCGATACATCCTCCGGCTTCACCCGAATCTGATGGTATCCGGACCGGAGATCAATCTTGGAATACACACAAGCACACCTGAGCTGATCCAACAGATCATCAATCCGAGGAAGAGGATACTTGTTCTTGATTGTCACCTTGTTCAGCTGCCTGTAGTCGGTGCACAATCGCATTGTCCCGTCCTTCTTCTTCACACAGATAACCGGTGCTCCCCAAGGAGACACACTCGGTCTAATAAAATATTTCGCTAAAAGATTCTCAATATGCTTCTTCAGCTCTGCCAACTCTGGTGGCGACATCCGGTATGGAGCTAAAGAAATCGGCCCCACACCAGGCAACAGATCAATGGAGAACTCTATCTCCCTCTGTGGCGGAAACTCAGGAATCTCCTCAGGAAACACCTCGAGGAACTCCCTCACCACAGGAATGCTAGTGATGTCCTCCTGTGTACCACTCACCAAACCTCCCAACATGACATAATCAAATGCCCCTGCTCTCAAGGCTCTCCTAGCCTGCAGCAACGAAATGTACAGCGATGAACTGGCTGTGGAATCACACGAAGACAACACTACACGCTTGGCACAACAATCAAGCATCACACAATTTCTGGACAGCCAATCCATGCCCAGAATAACCTCCAAATTGGCCATCGGCAATCCTATCAGATCCACCGAGAACTCACGGCCATCCCACTGAAACACCACATCGCGATGAACAGTGGTAGCATCACATCTTTCTCCGGTGGCGGTAGTCACCCGCATCGGTGGAGAAAGCACATCACTGGGCAACTCAAGCCCCACAGCAATCGGGGTAGCAACAAAAGAATGCGTAGCCCCAGAGTCAAACAACACATCAACAACTGATGAACCAATCGTAACAGTACCTCTGACAAGGTTCGGAGCTCGTTCTGACTGCTGATGATCCAGAGTATAAACTCTCCCAGAAGATGGTGGCACTACCGGTGCCGAAGTAGGTGGAAGGGGAACCATCTGAAGTGGCACTGCCTGCACTGCAGTAGCCCTCGTCGTCGCCGACGGACAATCTTTGGAGAAGTGGCCCTCCTTGCCACACTGAAAGCAAATCAATTGGCCGGTAGAACACGACCCAAAATGAGTCTTCCCGCATCCCGAACACCTGGGAGCAGGAGGTCTCGCTGCACTCCCCTGAGCAGAAGTCCTCTTGAACTGACTCGGCGCCTGCCGAGCTGCCAACTGTTTACCCTTGCCCTTGTTCCCAAACTTCCTATCTCGTCAAGAAGTGGAACTACCAGCTGCAACCTTCGTCGCCTCAGCAACCTTGGCCTTCTTGGCCTTACTCGAGCTGTAGAAATCTTTAATATCACGACACTGCTGAACCAGTGTCCCAAAATCTCTAGAAGCAGAACCAGCTAGGTAACCAGCAATATCCTCACTAAGTCCCCTGCGGAACTTAGCAGCCAGAAATGTAGGAGTAGGCCTCGCCATCCTGAAGTGCGCAAACTTCACCAACTGGTTAAACTTGGCCAGGTACTCGTCCACAGACAACGAGCCCTGAACCAATCTGTCGAACTCTCCCTGCTGCCTCTCCTGAGCGTCATATGGAAAGTACTGACCCAAGAAGAAATCCTCGAACATAGGCCAAGTCATCACATGACCCTGCATCTCGTAGACATGAGAAAGGTTTGTCCACCACTCATGGGCATCACCCTCCAGCATGTAAGTAGCGAGCATCAACTTCTGTGGATCTGTGCACTGCATGATCCGAAAAATCTTGTCCAACGTCTGAAGCCAACGTGCAGCAGCAACAGGATCAAAGGATCCATCAAAGGCAGGTGGCTTATGCTTACGGAAAGCATTCAGCCGGCGATCGATCTCATCACGATCCTGAACAAAAACAGGGACGGTCTGCATGGCCCCCGTAAGATGACTGCCATCTCCCATCTGACTCTGAGAGTCATCCTGCAGACTGGGTGGAGGTAGTAGCGGTGGAGGTGGTGGCGGTGGAGCATGACCAACATCAGGGCCATTCCTCATCTCCTTCAACATGACTCTAAACATCGTCATGTTCGCCAGACGGATGGCCTCCAACACGTCCTTAGTGGCCTTCCTGTTCGCCTCTCTGACGGCGTCCAGCATGGCCTGGTTTGCCATTCTCATGGCCTCCTGGTCGGCTAGTCGGGCCGCCTGCATCTCAGCTAATGCAGCCAGGACAGGATCGGGCCGATCCTCCGAAGTCTCGCGGTTTCTCTCGGGTCTTACCATGATTCTGCACAAGTTGCACAAATTATGAGTTGATCAGGCCCACGCAACGTGGTCACATATGCATTATCATAATAACACTCGACGGAGTAAACACACAAAACAGACACAACCAAACATCCTAATCATTGCAATATATACAGGCTTTTCCCTTGAACCGTTGCTCTGATACCATAACATGTAACACCCCGCGTATACCCGGAATATTAACATTACATCGTATTAAGCGGTGCTTAATTAAAAATGCGGAATATTCTTTTTCTTTTCAATTATGACGTCATTATCAATTACCAACTTGATTACTTAATCAGTTTCATAAAATATCGCCTGTATGTAAATTGGAATAAGACATCTACTGAAATACCTCAATATATAGATAAAGTGTGTATCTAAATCACTGCATTACATCAAGTAATCCGGACAATATCCTGGTACATTATTACAACTCCAAAAGACTCACATAACCAAGACATAATAATACTATGTGTCATGGACAATCCCCATGCTCACCAAATAACATAGTAAACAACAAGTCTCAACATAAAACTCCATAAACATAAACTGAAGCTATAAGCATAAGCAACATGCAAATCCAGCATCCAATCATGGCAGCATAATATAACAGCAATCTAACTCAGCTCCGGCCTCCTGCCGCCTGAGGTCTCAACATTACCTGACCCTGAAATAAGCATTCCCCAAACGTGGGGTGAGATCTCTAAACTAGAAATCTCAGTAAGACAAGGGGTCCTCAAGGATCTTCCACCCTAAGCTCACTTACATGTGTAATATAAGTTCAAAAAGCATTTATATCATTATCAGTTCCAAAACTATGTAGTGCAACAGATATCTATGGCATGTGTGTAATCACAATCTACTGGCCAGAGAAATGTAGGAATACGTCTATTCCCTACATGTAGTACAAGGAACACCGCTTGCACCTCACCCACAGCCTCACCCTCTTGTATGTTCTACATACTCAGGCTTACCGTATAGGTAGAACACCTCCATGCATATCAACAAGGCACTAACATATAATAACTCAACAGCATTTTCAAAACATCAAAAGCATGTAACACAGCATGCATATACCATATCCCCATGGGACACGGTGGAACCACAACATGGCTAAACCGAGGACACGAAAGCTTACCTCTAAGCTAGCTATCCAATGCCACAAGCTCAAAGTCCAATTACAGCAGATCACAATCTGATATGGACCAAATATAAATCAATAAACATGTACCACATGCATACAAATTAAAGACAACGCCTTTTCATTACGTTTTCAAGTCTTAAAGCTTCTAACAAAGCCACAAGCCCTTAATCTCATGATTCTGGCTTAATCCATTAAATACAGAAGTTCAACTTCATCAATCTAGGGTCTACAAACCCCCAATAGCCTACTGTATGCACAGCACAGCTACTGTTCTGCGAAATCCCAAAATATCTGGATAATCCTCAGGACCATATCCGGATATGCAATATCCGGATATCTCACTGTACATATCCGGATATTCAATATCCGGATATCCAGAATCCCATATCCGAATATACAATATCCAGATATCCCAAAACCCCATATCCGAATACACATATCCGTATATCATATCCGGATATCCCATATCCGGATATTCCACGGACAGATATCCGGATATTTCACGACAGAATGCAGTTTCTGCATTTCTGTGAAGATATCCCTTAAAGGTTCCCTTTTACCGATTTTAAACACCTAATCATGCATTTCTAGGTGTGTTAAGACTTACGCAACAACAAGTCATCATCTTTTAACCTTAACATGCATCAAGCTTCCATTTTTAAGCCTTAAAACTCAAGTTAAAGGTTGGTACAACATACCAAGACTCAAAACTCAGAATGGAGATGCTCTTGGAGCTCACTAGACACCTCCAAGATTCTGCCTTCCATTGCACACGAAAATGGTGCACCAAGGTGGTTCTTTTACACAACAAGGAGGCTCCTTGAAGCTTCAAAACACCACGAACAAGATGACTCCTCTCAAACCCTCAAACTCAGCCCCCTCACCAGCTTAACACAGAAGCTGGAACCTCAGAAAAGACCTTCCTTTCACTCCCACAAGGATGCTCTCTGTAACACCCCAAATGTAAATACATATAGGGTGCACCTTCATCATGCATTCAACGCGCGGAAGTCTAAATTTAAACTTTACGAATGCAAGTATCAGAATGCGGAATGGAAACACATAACCATACTTATTCCATATAAAATTAAAAGCGTTAAAACGTCAATACAAAATAAATAACACTAAACATTATTTAATGTAATCCCAAAAAGATTAACTAATCATAAATAAAAACATAATTTATGCCGCATCATAAGCCCAGTCATAATGTGGTTGTGGTTCCTCTAGCCATTGTGTACTTAGTGCTTCATCGAAATCATAATGTGGAAAAGCTTCTATTAATAATTTCATAGCCTCAGTCCATAGGCCTCTATCTGTTAGATCCTTTAGTTTCTCTTCCCAGGTAGGTGGAGTTTCTTCTTCTTTACGTACCAGTCTCTTACCCTTTCTTTCCCACATAACTTTCTTATTACTTTCTTTCATCTTTTCCTGAAATGGGTGGTCAAGGGGGGTGAGATTTTGGGGAAAATCTCAGTAAGGTTCACAGCTGGAGCATTCTCCAACTATGACGCTTACTCCTGCAACAGTTTATAATAACAATACAAAATGGAACATTTAACATCATCATATAAAAATATCATGCCATCATCATCATCATCATATTCCTGCCGGCTTTTACGGACTTACGGAGATACCCAGAGTCCTTGTCAGGTTGCAACTGGAGTATCAGTGCACAGGCCAACATTTAATAGCATGGTTTTAAGTTTCAAAAATATCATAATCACATAATGTAAAGCACTATAAACATATTGCAGTCAGACCATAACTTATCATAGTTTCATAATGGTGGCATACATAGAGAGATTACTTCAACAACTGTAAACACTTACAGTGCTTGTCGTTCTTTACTTGTATACTTTCAACTTTTGATCTCTTTACTTGCCTGTTTGCTCCCTTGACTCCCTAACACCATCATATCATCTTTTAGTAACTTATATAACATTCAACATTTGTGTTTTATCCATGTATAGGTCTCGGCTTTGCAGGTTTAATTACCTAGAGGAGTTGTTTTGCTTACTTACCCACTTGTGTAGGTTTTAGGACATTATTAGGTCATCATAACACTTAATAGAATTATTAAAGATTTCATTCTAGGCATGTATAGGTTCGGCCACCATAGATAAACATCTAGGAATATAATTTTTAAAACATGCTTTCAATTATATTATTAACTTAACATGGTTAGATCCTTTCAACATTAATCAAATAAAACCTCTTTTAGCTACATACCATTCGGCCTTATTGCCCTAAAATACCTAAGGGATTACTTCTAAAACATGCTTCTAACATTATTGATAATTTATCATATTTAAATCCTAGAGCATCATTCAAAACATCATCTTATATATTCGGCCAACTAAGGTTATGATCATGCAAAATTGATTTAGAACCTAGGCTACTAAACATGCTAATCTAACATCATCATTTCATCATCTTTCATATCATTTAAGCATCTCTTCATGCTTATAATTATCATACATGGTTCGGCCTTCTAGGGATCATATACTTAGGATATCACTTTTATGCTTTTACATGTCATTCCTAACCAAGAAGGTTCATAGGCTTACCTTTGATGATGATCAACGACTTAAGGAAACACTTCTTAACCTTTGACTACTTTGAATCTTCTTGAATGTTCCTTCCTCCTTGAACATACAAGGCCGCAAGCTTAAAGAGAGGAGAAGAGGGATTTTCTTGCTTAGAGATGAAGGGTTCTTTGGTGGAATTGTTAGGAAGAAGGACTAAGATCCAGGCTTGTATTTGATCTTGGAACCATTAGGTATTTCTCACTAACACACTCACCATTTCGAAGCATTCATGGACTTCACAAAATGAACTAAACTCTTTGTTCTTTCCTTTGGTAGTGCCGCGGCTATAGAGGGAAAAAGGAGAGACTAAAGCTTGTTCAAATAGGCAACCTAGAAGCCTTGCCATTACTTGATTGCTGGTAGGTTTCGATCACATTAAATGAGAGTAAGGTGGTGATTTGTTGTCATAGGTTAGATTGCTTAATTTAGGGACAAGAACATGATGTCAATTTCCTTGATTAAGGAAATTTAGTGATTGCTTGATTTAAGGAATTGATGATGTGTGACTAATCGTCATTAAAAGTTGCTCCCTTGATTTAAGGGATTGATGAGGTGTGACTAATCGTCATAACGGTTGCTTCCTTGATTTAAGAAACAGAATTATTTGATTGATTGACATATTGTCATCAATTTGCTTGATTTAGGGAAAGTGATTGACTACTAATCATCATAATCCTAACTTCCTTGTTTAAAGGAATTTGACTGGCTTGACTTAAGGAAATTCGATTTGCATTTAATGGCTTGAAAATCAAATAAAATCAAATTCATTTCCTACACCTAGGCCGCGGATTTTAAATGCTTGGAAGGAAAAGATTTCCTTTAATTTTGGACCATGATTTATTCCTTAAGATTATGGACCTTTAACCTATTAACCTGACCTAATTTGTGCCTATTTTTCCATGATTTTATGACACTTTAAATTGACTTCTTAGAGCTTGTTTTCTCTAGTAAAACCGTGGGCTTCTTGCTTGTAGGGAAAGAATTCTAATTTAATTCCTAGTCATATAGTACTTCTTTAGGTTTATTATGTCATGGCCTTACTTTGGGCTTTAACTTGATTTGGGTTTCATTTACTTTATTGGACTTCACTTTATCATATAGAGCTTTCTTTGTATCACTTGGACTTGTCCACATTAAATGGAATTAAAACTTCCTTTGTAGGGTTATACTTTGATCCATGAATTCATTGGATCCCTAATGCTTATGTCTTTGGTCCATTGGACCCATACTTCTAATTTACTTAATCATAAACTATTTCATCTGAAATGTCTCGTTTATTAATTATCATAATTCTTCATTAATCATGATACAATATTTAGGGTTGTTATACTCTCAAGTGTTTACAAGGTTAAGAGAAGGGAAATCAAGAGTAAAAGCTTGAAGACTCAACACAAATGAGAAGGAAGCACAAGAACAATGACCAGCAGCTGACCACACCAGAAACTCACGTAGAAGAGAGTGGCACCTAGGGTTTTGTGCCCATAATGGGAGTATT
This sequence comes from Gastrolobium bilobum, assembly GCF_033153095.1. NCBI lineage: Eukaryota > Viridiplantae > Streptophyta > Magnoliopsida > Fabales > Fabaceae > Gastrolobium > Gastrolobium bilobum. The sequence continues at coordinate 12,275 of NW_026896984.1, forward strand.
TATAGCCAAAACTCACTTAAGCACGCAGTATTAACTTTAATTGCTACGCTTAACATTTTAATCCCAAACTTTGGATTATGAAACTACATAATTTTCTAAGAATTAACATATTTTTCTTATAATTTTCTGAGCAACTTTTCGGTACGCGCTTTTCCAAGTCAGTACCGGTTTCTAGCACCAGTTCTCATTATTTGGACTTGAAACTCGTTTTACACAATTCCTACATATTATTCTAGTAATTATCATGCAGTTACTTTAATTTTGCGGGATACTTTTTCGGCACGCATTTATACCGACTAGCAGAACCGCTATCTGCACTTTTCTTCCGAAAAGTGACTTTCAGCATTCTTAATCACTTATTATGATTATTAAGCCTCATAAATACTTGTTAGGGTCAATTATGGAATCATCTCTTATTTTTGCATAATTAATTAATTAAATCCCTTAATTAACGGTGCAGGTTCTTACAATATCTAAGATGTAATCTTAGCCAATGCTTCACACTTGATCTTCAAGGAGCCTTCTAAGATTGAGAGTTGCTTCCAACAACTTCTTGATATCTCTCTACATAAAGAGAGTGGGAACTTAGTATCTTTAATCAACACTAAACGAAATGAGGTGGAACCTTTTACCTTACCTATGTGGGTGGAGATAAGGGAGTTGGGGAGCTTGGAATAATTTTGAGGTGACCCTAGGCCTATTGTCTTGACATGGCCGAAGCTAGAAGTGAGGGAAGATATAGTGTTTGAGTGTTTTGTTTTCTTTTCTTTCTTACTCTTGAGTTCAAGGCCGAAGCCAAGGTGGGAGGAGGGGATGGATCCTTTGTCTTGTGTTTTGGGTCTACATGGCCTTTGTGGGGGGGGGGGGGGTAAGCTCTTTTTTTTTTGCCTATCCTTTTTATTCAAGCCTTGTCATCATTTTGCCTAGGGGTTTAGGTTAGGTGCACTTGAGAGTATGACTTGTGAGTGTGAAGGAAGCTACTCACATGCATTGGTGGGTGTATGGTGCTTGAGTGTGGAGTGTGATTTGAAATAAAAGTCTTCTTTGTTTTTCCTTGTAGATGATTTGGCCGAACATGTGAGGAGAGAAGAAGGTGTGATCATGTGATTCTTCTTTGGTGGCCGTGTAGGGTGTGCTTAGGGAAAGGGAAAGTTCTTGGTCTTTGGAGTGTGTCATGCATAGCTTGGAGTGTGGGAGAAGCAATCTTCTTTCTCTTTTCCTTGTTTGCGTCGGCCAAGGTAGGTTGGGGAGAGGAGAGTTTCTTTTGTTTGGATCAAGAGAAGGAAGTCACATGTATAGGTTAAGGCTTGAAGTGTACAATCTCATATTTTATCCTTTCTTTCCTTATGTAGCGCCTAGGGAGTGTAGAAAGCAATTCCTTTCCTTTTTCTTCTTGCTAAGGCCGAAGTTGACATGTGAGGGAGGTGAGATTGATTCAATTTCTTCCAATCATGTTATGACACCTCATCAAGGGTTGGTTCTTGGATTTGGGTTGGGCTTGCCCTTAGTTGGGTCGAGGTTGGGTTGGCTTTGTGGGTGGTTCGGCCCATTGAGTTAATAGGGGTTGGGTCATTAGCAATTGGGCTTAGACTTGGGTATAAGTGATGTGGGCTTGGATCCTTGTATGTATACTATTTGGGCCAAGTCTTATTCAATTAATAAAAATGGGCTTGTATTGCTTTGAGCTTAAATCCTTTCTCAATTGGTCTTGACTTGTTTACATTCTTAAGTAGGTTGGGATATGACATTGTTTGGGCTTTAAATCACATTGAGTTGGGTTGGACTTGCTTATCTCTAATGGATCATGTTGGTTTGTGCCTCTTGGGCCATGATTTCGGCCTTCTCCTTTTCTAAGGCTTTGGATCATTTTTCAATGGTTTTGCCATGTTCATGCTTATTGTGAACTTGATCTAAGACTATACTAATTGATGTGTTATGAGTGTGGGACCATTAGAGGTCATTACTTGGCTTGGTTCAACCCATTGACTTGGGTTATTACTTATCTTAGTTAGAGTGGGTTCAAGGTCGTTCTAGATCAGGACTAACTTTGTTTTGTTTTTCAAGGATAATCGTTCACTGAATATGGGCTTTGCCCTTTGATTCCATTTCATTAGGGTAGTTTCGAGTACATGATTTTTGGGTTGTTACATTCTAATCAGCCATTACAGGTGCCAATTTCCATTTTGTCCAAGCGCACTGTTTCGGTGAAGGGAAGACAACAACAACAAGCTTTGGTTCAATGGTCTGCTACTGTACCTGAAGACGCATCTTGGGAGACCATATCAGAGCTCCGTCATATTTTCCCATCGTTGGACCTTGAGGACTGTTATTATATGGATGTCCTATAGACAATCTTTTGATTAGATTAGGACATATGTGGACTTTTTTATATTGTCGCAAATAAATAATAAGCATACTTTATCCTGTTTCATATTTTGTCTCAATATTATTATTAATAGATTATATGAGTAACTGGATAAACCCCTTGGAATAAAATAGGTATCTCTTGAGTATCTGTGATGAGATCACGATCATGAGGATTTAAGGATACCAGATGTTTATTCCTAATTTTATGTTCCTAGTAAGAGACACTGAGAATGGGGATCAGTAATCTCGGCAAGACTAGCACGACTTATCTACTTGTATTCAGATACAAGGTAAAGACCTCATGAGCTACAGATATTGAGATGTCTTAGCTAAAGTCGTGGGTGGACCTATAAGGGTATAGCTCGCACTGAATAGATCCACAAAGAGACTCTATGAGGAAATCTTACAAAAGTATCATTAGAGCAGTCTGTTAATATTTGGGTATGTCTTTCCTTAGACCATAAGTGGTCACCTAGACTGTGTTCTAGAAGGCATATTTTGATTGTATACCTCGTCTGCCTGAAACATAGAGACTCATAGGTAGACTTTTGGGCATGTCCTGAAAGAGCACATGCCTAGGGTGATAAGCTGAAGGAATTCATCAAATCTCTGTAAGGGATTAGGTTATCTGTAAACCGGAGAAATCAGGATAACATTTACAAGACTCGAGAATCTATGCATAGTAAAAGAGATCATGAGATGATCTTCCTTTAGAGTCAGTAAATTGAAGATTCCCTATTTCGAATTAAAGCTTACTCTAAACCGCAAGAGTTGATACATTTCCTCACCCTGGGTTTAAAGGAAAGGTAACCGAGACGAAAGGAAATACATACTGCAACCAAATATGTGTAATAGGATGATCAAGTCATTAATCTAACTAGTTCTGGGGTAACAAAGCATTGCTAGTGCTCTGTGTTGTCATTAAATGAGTTGTGGGCATGTTGGGCCCGAGCCCATTTATGTCAGTGGCTATGTTGGACCTAATGGGTCACACACTAACACCTTATTGTCATGATGATCTAGCATTAAAGGTATTGGGCCTAATAATGGTTGTTAGCCCAAGAAGAAGTTTGCAAGCCCACCTAAAGGGAAAAGGGCACATGGATCATGTAATGGGCTTGGATGGTCCAAGACATTACTAATTAATTTAATTGGTTAAATTAATTATCAAATATTTAAATTTTGAATTTTGAATTTGAAATTTGAATTTTGAATTTTGAATTTTGAATTTGAATTTTGAAATTCGAATTTTGAATTTGAAATTTGAATTTTGAATTTTGAATTTTGAATTTTGAATTTTGAAATTTGAATTTTGAATTGGAGTTTTGAATTTGAAATTTGAATTTGAATTTTGAATTTAAATGTTTGAATGTTTGAATTTAAATGTTTGAATTCGAATTTGAATTGGCTGTGAAAAGTTGTTTCATTACAAAAGGATAAGACGAGATCTTGTTGGAACAAATCCCTTGTATTAAGAGGAGATCTTTGGAGATCATCCAAGGCTGAATGGGGCGCCACTTTTGGCTGGATATGAGTGTCATCTTGTCAATAAAACAAGCTCTAATCAGATTTGGTTGTTGAGAGAATCAGTGAGCTAGTTGGTTCAAACTTGAATGCAACTGCTCAACGTATCTGGACCCCTTTTGGGGCTGAATGGTGCGCATAGATAGGATGGTCATATGATGACCATTAGGTCAGAATCTTGACTAGATAAAGACCTAGCCTCATGAGGATTCAAAGTGGAGGTTGTTGGGAATTTTGAATTGCAACAACTCCACCTTTATCTCCTCTTGTTGTACGCCACTTTTAATGTGATTAAAAGTGAAAAATCTGAATCAACTCTCTAATTCCCTCACTCTCTTGTGCGCCAACTTGGGTAAGTTCTCCTTAGGGTTTTCACAAAAACTCCTAGCCAATTCTACTTCAATCCATGCCCCACTCTTGTGAAGTTTTCATGTTGAAGACTTCACTCTTCTAAACACCTTTACCTAGCCTCCTCCTTCACACATTGGACGCCTAGCAAGCTTGGTGTGGTGGTCAATTGGTGGCTTTCAAGAAAGTGTTCTTGCATCTTGACGTGGGTGGTGTGGATCAACGTTAGAGGGTTTGAACCCTTCAAACCTGACAATGATCTCCTTGCTGTTTGAATCACAAACAAAGGTAACATCATGTTGTCTTAAAGCATGAGTCTTGAATGCATGTGTAGTTCCGCTTGAAAAATTTTGTTTTTCCCTCTCACAAACCTTCAAGGCCATTTTCTTTCAAGTGGTATCAGAGCCGGGTTGCTTTACAATCGGCGGGTGATGGTACCTTGTTTATGAAAATTGTTTTTCACGGTCAAAAGATCTTTAAAGGGTTAAAGCTTGAGATTTTGCATATGGATTTTGAATTACAATGCTTTAAATTGTTAACGTTTTTGTTTTTATGAACATGTTAATACGATTGCTATGTTCATATATCTATATGTAGTCATGGTTTTGTTTCTTTTTCTTTGTGAAAGATTTAAAAGGAAACACCTTTTTGAAAGGGATGATTCGGCCATGAAGGGTACTTAGAGTACCTAGATTGTTTTCTTATTTTTCTCCATGAATTGTATCATGAGCATAGCATGAAATTTTTGTGACAAAATTTATCATATACATGCATATATGATTCGGCCATTAAAGGGTTTATGGCTGCATGCATGGTTTAATTTTGTGTTCTTTAAGAAAGAGTTAACAAAATTTGAATTATAAAAATTGTTATATAATTCGGCCATTGAGAGAAAAATTAAGAAAATTTGAATCATGATTCTTGTAATTACATTTTAATTGTTAAAATGTTAAGACGTGTGAATGAACATATTTTATGATATTTGATATCTTGTGCTTGCAAAGTTGTCTAACCTTTCAGGTGCAAAAGGGGAAGGGGAAGGGGATGGTCATGGTGCCCGAAATTTGAATTTGAATTTTTAAATTAAAGGTGTAATTTTGCTCTATTTAAAATAGAGGTGTAAATTTGATTTTTAAATTTTGTATATTCATTTGTCCCTCCAAAGATGTTTTGGAGTTTCTTTAATTATTTTGTAATTAGAGAATTAGGCTAGTGGCGTTTAGACGACAAGGAGCCGTGGCTTAAGAAGCAAGATGGACGAATGCACGAGCACCATGACCGTCTCAAATAAAATTGTTTTATATGCTTGTATGTTTTTAAACAACTAGTATGCATGAGATAGTGTATCACAGATGTATGCTTTTATGTTTTTAAACGACTAGTATGCATGAATTGGACAAATCGTGTTTGTATGTATTATCGTGCACATCCAATTACGACTAGTGTAATCCGATAGTGTTTGACATAGGTTACGACTAGCATGATAATGATACATATACGTTTGATGAGACTTAATAAACCCTAAATAAAAGGAACCCTTAAAGTAATTAATTATTAAATGCATGATTACCTCCCACCACCAATATTACTCAAACCACCCCTAATAGTGGTGCTCCACAACTCAGTCGGGACCCACTGTTTTGTTGAGTAAGAGTAGTATTAGAAGTGTTAGACACTTAGGGTGATGGTTAGTGCTTAACTGAGAACATGAGTTGCAGGCTCAGCCGGGCTTATGTGCTTAGGGTAATAGTGCTAGGTTGGTTGCATGAGATGCACCACTAAGTGACAAGGAGTTGTCAACCTAATGTTAAGAGAGAGTATGAGATACAATTGATAAGATCAACCCATTATTTAATTTAATCTTGCGGTCTCAGACGAGGGTTAAAATAATTAATCGCACTCTTAAAATCCCCCTAAGGTAAAATCTAAAAGTAGAACAACCCTAAGTCAAATTTTAAGGGTCATTGACTTAGATAAAATAGTGGGAGGGGCATATTATTTAAAGTCTTTAATAATTTGCTCTTATTACACGACAATATATTAATTAATCTATCTTTACATTTTTCAGTTTTTAGTATGACTAAACCACTGTCACTGCGCTCAATACTTGATACGAACAAATTAACCGGTCCTAATTTTTGGGACTGGTATCAGAACGTCAGAAATGTTCTACGAGCCGAAAAAGTTGCTTATGTCCTTAACACTGCTTTACCTATTGCGCCAAAGAAAAAGGAAGATGGGTTCGCGAAATTTGATTTCGAGGCCCACAAGCAACACATGGATGATAATGTGTTGGCTTGTTGCATCATGCTGGCATCCATGTCACACGAGCTGCATAAACAGCACGAGCATATGGATGCCCCCTCCATTGTCCTTCATCTCAAGAAGTAGTATGATAAGAAGGATAAGCATAAGAGGTATGAGACCCTTGGGGAATTGTTCCTATGCAAGATGACTGAAGGCATGTCTTTTAATCGCCATGTCCTGAAGATGATAGCGCTCATTGAGAAGCTAGAGGGTCTAGGCTTCATAATGGATGCTGAATTAATTAATGACTTAATTCTATCATCATATCCTCCTTCTTTCAGTGAATTCATTATGAATTACAACATGTATGTGATGCTTGTAAGCTTGCCAGAGTTGTTAAGTATGTTAACAACTACTGAAGTGTCTATCAGGAAGGATAAGACACAAGCTCTTCTGATTGATGGGCCTAAAAAGGCCAAGGGTAAGGGCAAGGAGCCTGCAAAAGACAACTCCCTTAAGCCCAAAGGAAAACCCAATAAAAGGAAAGGCAAAAAGAAAGGTAAGAGTGCACCCAAGGGCAAAAACGATGTTGTGTGCCTCCATTGTGGCAAGAATGGCCATTGGAAGAGGAATTGTCCAGACTACCTGAAGAGTGTGAAGGACAAGAAGCATGGTGATGCTTCTACCTCAGGTACTTACATGATTGCGATAAATTATTCTTGTGCTAATCCGACTTCAAGGGTATTGGTTACCGGTTGTGGTTCTCATAATCTGCAATGTGTTGCAGGTGCTTAGGAGCCCTGGAAGATTGGAGAAGAACGAGGTGGACCTCCGCGTTGGTAATGGAGCAAGAGTTGCTGCTCATGCTGTTGGAGATATCGACCTCATTTTGCCTATGGGCCTCTTATTGCATTTGAATAATTGTCTTTATGTTCCCAGCATTTCTAGAAACATTATTTTTATTTCTTGTTTAGAACAAGATGGTTTTGCTTTCACTATTAGGGATGGTACATTTTCTATTATTTCGAATGATATTGTTTTTGGTACTGCTTTTTTAATAAATGGCTTATATGTTTTGAAAATGGGAACTGAAGTGCTCAATATAGATATCAAACGACCTAGGATAGATAATCAATCCTATCTTTGGCATTGTAGACTAGGGCACATAAACGAAACAAGATTTTCTAGGATGCATGCAAATGGATACCTAGATTCCATGGATTTGGAATCCTATGGACAATGTGAATCTTGTCTAGCTGGGAAGAATGACTCGTCACAAGCCCAAAGGGCTTGAGAGTCATAGGGCTAGTGAGTTATTAGAACTCATTCACTCTGATGTTTGTGTCCCAATGTCTGTAGAGGCTAGAGGAGGATACTCCTATTTCATTACCTTTACTGATGATAAATCGAGATTTGGGTACGTGTACCTAATGAGATATAAATCTGAAGCTTTTGAAAAATTCAAAGAGTATAGGAATGAAGTAGAGAAACAACGTAGCAAGATGATTAAGACATTGCGATCAGATCATGGTAGTGAATATTTGAGCCATGAGTTTCAGGATTATCTGAGAGAAAATGGGATTCTCTCGCAGCTTACTGCACCTTACACACCACACCAAAATGGTGTCTCCGAAAGGATAAACAGGACCTTGTTAGACATGGTCAGGTCTATGATGAGTGAGATTCAACTTCCAAAATCATTTTGGGACATGCCTTAGACACGGCGGCATACCTTCTAAATAGGGTACCGTCTAAATCTGTTCAGACCACACCATATGAGAAATGGAATGGTAAGAGACCCAACCTGAGTTACCTCAGGGAATGGGGATCGCTAGCATATGTCAAAGCATTAGCATCAGAAAAACTTAGTGCTAAGAGTACTAAATGTCTATTTGTGGGGTCTCCCAAAGGTACTAAGGGATACTACTTTTACTCCTTGGATGAACACAAGGTGTTTTTGTCCAAGAATGATGAGTTCCATGAGAAGGATTTGATCTCTCAAGGAGCCAGTGGGAGTAAGATTGATCTTGAAGAAGTTCAAGGACCACAAGAACAGATTGAGGAACCCGAGTCTGCTCCGCAGGTGACGTTCTCCAATGGAGAAGTAAACACACAGCTCTGTAGGTCTACTAGGGTCATCTATCCACCTGAGAGGTATGGTCTTGTGATTGAGAATCAACAAACCGTCGAGGATGATGAACCTAGTAACTATGAGGAGGAGGTCAAGGATGTTGACTCTTCTAGATGGCTTGAAGCCATGGAATCTAAAATGGATTTGATGTATCAAAACAAGGTATGGACCTTGATTCCTAAACCGCTAGGAATAGTTCCTATCGGTAATAAATGGGTCTTTAAAAGAAAGAATGATGCAGATGGAAACGTTCAGACCTACAAAGCTAGGTTGGTGGCGAAAGTGTATCGTCAAAGATAAGGAGTTGACTATGATGAGATTTTCTCACATATTGGCATGATCAAATCTATTAGGATCATGCTTGCAATTGTAGAAGACATCAAGGAGTTGGAATATTCGTTTTGATGAAGTCGTTAGGAGTAATGATTTCATCAAGAACGAGGATAAACCTTGTGTTTATAGGAAGATTAGTGGGAGTAATGTTGTCTTCCTGGTGCTTTATGTAGATGACATATTACTTATAGGAAATGACATCCCCACATTACAAACAACGAAAGATTGGCATTCAGAAAATTTCACCATGAAGGATTTGGGAGAAGAGGCCTTTATAATTGGTATAAAAATCTATAGAGATAGATCCAACAGGCTGCTGGGTTTATCTCAATCCATGTATGTTGACAAGATGCTAAAGAGGTTTAGCTTGGAAGGATCGAAAAAAGGTTTTCTTCCCTTCAGTCATGGGGTATGTAACACCCTCTTTATATACTCAATCCATAGGTGTTAACATTGCTTAACAACATACTTAGTGCGGAAGACTTATTCTAAGCGTGGTCTACTGATATTATTTTAGGGGATTAATTTCGTTCTTCAATTCTTTAATTTAATAATCATATTTCTCTATTAATCATGGGTTCTTAGCGTCTACAATTTCGTCCCTATGCCTAGGGTGCATTATGTCACGAGTCGTATCCATATTAAATTCTAAGTCCTCTCACAATTTAACTCCTATAACTTTATTATTAGGTCCTCCTGTTATTCTAAAATTCCAGCCACACATGCAATGACCTTTAAGTCCTTTATGAAAAATTTCATCAAGTTAAATATCTTTCCTAAGTCCATCTAATAAATCGTGGATACTAGGGTGAAGTCTTACCCCTATTCGTACCTCTTAATCCATTATATAAAAATTTAGTTAATTAGCCTTAAATAACAATGCATGGCCGAATCATAGGGGTCTCACAAAAGAATCGCATAGTCCTTAAAACATAAATCCCTTTAAGTTCAAACCCCCAAAATATAATACCTTAAACACATGTTAAATGTCTGAAGTAGCATAAGTAACATAATCTATTACAGTCATCCTATCATAAATAAAGTGCATCACTCAATCTATAAGGATACAGTGTAGTTGTAGCCTCCGAATAATTCAAGCCACACAATATACATAGCCTGTTCATACTGTCTTTCATTACAAAGCTCAATAATTTTATCCGTAAGTAACTGTGTAGCATCGTCTTCAAGACGTACCAATCTCTTGCCTTTCCTTACCCACTTGGTCAATTTTACCTGAAAGGGGGGATCCCCAAAGAAGGGTGAGATTGGGGGTCTCAGTAAGGACTCATAGTTGGAGCAACCTCCAAACCATGATGCTTACTCCTGCAACTGTCATATAATAACATATACAAAAATAGAATGGAAAAACATTTGAAACATAGTTTGGAAGATAAGTCATGCTTTCAAAAACATCACACCAATCCTGCCATGGCAATTACTCTCCATGGTCTTACGGACGAATACCCAGGGTCCTCGTCAGGTTGCCTCAGTGGTATTAGTGCACATGCCATCTTTCATCATAACACATCTTGTATGAACAAAACATTAATTCCAAACTGCCAAACATATCACTGTATAACACCATATAACAGATTGCAGTCAAACCAACACTTTTCATAAAGAGGGTGGAAACCATAGGGAAACTACTTCTACAACCATAAATCACTTACACAGTGGTCTTGTCTTTTTACTTTGCAAGAGTTCGAGTTCGGCTCTAGTCTTTCCTTGTACCTTTGGTTCGGCCTAATAACATAATGAGACTTAAGAGATGATTCTAAAAACTCACTTGGTCTATAACTCACATATAGGTTCGGCCCTTTAGGATGTAGGTCTCAGAAAATGATTTTAACAACATGGGTTTATGCATAGCATTTTAACATTTCGGTTAACATGTGAAATTCCACAAGGTTTTCCTTTCTTTTAGTTCTCAAGAATTTGAATGAGGGAATAAGGTTTGTATTCCTTTAGCCTTTATAAACCGAAAACATCTAAGGGAGAGATTATAACTTAAACATGGAGTCTAAGGGACCTTACCTCTAGGATGATGTTTGATGGTGATTCTTCCACCAAAATGTTACTCTTGCTTCTACGTGTCACGAGTTCTTCTAAGTGTCCACTCCCACGAGTTAGACGATGAAGGAGGCTTAGAAGCTATTTTTGATGTTCCTTTCCCTTAACATGTGAATGGACGAAGCCTTAGATGGGAGGAAAAAAGGTTGGTTTTTCTTGTGGGTGCTTGTTCTTTGGGGAAAGGCCGAAGTCTTGAGAGGAAAATAGAGAGTGTCTTTGTTTTTCTTTGTTAACTTTGAGAGAGTGAGGGGGTGTGTATGGTTGGGATGGGAAGATGCTTGAGTCTTCTATTTTATGTAAGTCCCCTAATCATTACACCTAAGAGAAGAGAGGTTAGGTTCTTAGGTTGAGTGTGTGGGTTAGCAAATCTCTTACCTTGGTCGAGTGTCATACGCATGGGGGAAGGGCTCTTGCATATCCTACCTAGATTAGAGAGAAACAAAACTCATCATTATTCATTTAGGAAGTGGTGCACATGATGTGAATGGATTCTTGTGTGTAGCGCCTAGGGTGGAGGGAAGATAAGGTTCACATTAATTGCTTGAGGAGTGAGGTGCATGGGGAGGAGAAACTCTTGTAAGTAGTGCCTTGTTTAAAGAGATAAGATTAAATGCTTTAATCACTAATAGGGGAATGTGGGTTAGTGTGTAAGGCCTTTTGCCTTTTAACTTTCCTTAATTGAATCCCTAGGAGAAGGTGTCAGTGGGATCTTCCCAATGCATGGGGTTGGGGAAACACCTTGAGTGTGTCACACTCAACATAAAGCGTGTAAAACAAGTCCTTCCTTTTTCATGCTAATTATTGCGCCTAGGGAGATGGAGAAAGGTGGCTTCACCCTTTTTAATCATAAATAGAGAAGGCTTGGGTTTGGGAACCATTTGGTGTGCGCCTAGGGAGATGGAAAAGTTTATGATCTTTTAATGTGTCACCTAGGAAGAAGGAAAGACATTTCATGTCTTCTTGCTTCTATTATGGTCGTGGCTTACCTTGGAAATAGCCATGTTCCATTCCATTCTTTTCCCTTATTGGTTGCATGTAGTGGCATCCATCCATCAAGTGCCACATCACTCATCATAGGTTCATGAACTTGGGTTTGTTGCCCACTAGAGGGGGTCCACGGTTTTGGGCTTCTTAATGGGGTGATTACTTTGCATTTGGGCCAAGGCCACATTAGGAAATGGGTTCGGCCCCCTTGGCCTTTTGGGGTTGGATTTCCATTGAAATTAATAAATAGGCCAAGTCTTATCCCTTTACATATTGGGTTCGGCCCAAGAAGTCTCTTTGGGTTGGGTTCACCCTAGGTTGGGCTACTTGGGTTTATCATTGGTGTGGGCTTAGTCTAAGATCATAAAATTTCAAGAGTTTATGAGTTTGGGCCATTAAGGCCATTACTTGGTGTGGGTTTATCCCATTATGTTTGGGTTTTTTTATTTAACCATACTTAACTTTGGACTATCCACATATAGCTATCATTAATTAATTTGCCCACACAAGATTCATTAATAAATAAGGCTACATAATTTAGGGTTATTACATCCACCCTACCTTAATAAAGTTTTCGTCCTCGAAAATTACAATTAAACTAAGTCGGGATATTGCCGTCGGATCTCATCTTCACGTTCCCAGGTTGCTTCTTCAGGGGTCCTTCCTTGCCATTGCACCTTCACCATCGAATCACCTTGCTGCGGAGTCGCTTTTCTTCTCTATGTAGAATCTTGCAGGGTACCACCGGGATTTTCAAGTTGGGTCTTACTTCAACAGTATCTGGTAATACAACATGGGAGGGATCCGCCAAATACTTCTTCAACTGGCTTACATGAAATACATCGTGAAGGTTTTCCTGATTGGGTGGTAATGCTAATTGATAGGCTACCGGTCCTACCCTTTTTAGAATCTGATAGGGACCGATGTATCGTGGACTTAACTTCCGTACACCAAGAGCTCTACCAACACCAGTAATAGGGGGAGAGTTTGATAAATACATGATCCCCTACTTCAAACTCCAGGGGTCGGTGCTTCAAGTCATAGTAACTCTTTTGTCGATCTTGGGCTTTCCGTAGCCTGTCGCGAATCATCTTGATATGTTCTGTCGTTTCTCTGATCAGGTCTGGTCCGAACGACTCTTTGTCGCCAACTTCTTCCCAGCATATAGGTGTACGACACCTTCTTCCATAAAGTGCTTCGTACGGGGCCATACCGATACTGGCATGATGGCTGTTATTGTAAGAGAATTCTGCCAATAGCAGGTACTGATCCCAACAACCTTCCTTCTCTAAAGCGCAGGCCCGTAACATGTTCTCGAGTGTTTGTATTGTCCTCTCACTCTGTCTGTCGGTCTGGGGGTGATAAGCCGTGCTCAATCGCAGTTGGGTCCCGAATGCTTATTGTAATGAAGACCAGAATCGAGATGTAAACTTAGGATCTCGATTACTGATTATGCTTTCAGGGACGCCGTGCAGCCTCACAATTTCCTTCATATAGATATGAGCCAACTTATCTGTCGTGTAAGTCCCTTTTACTGGTATGAAGTGTGCTGATTTGGTCAGTCTGTCGACCACCACCCAGATGGCATCGTAGCCTGCTTGAGTTCTGGGTAAACCTGTTACGAAGTCCAAAGATATACTCTGCCATTTCCACTCCGGGATGCTCAAGGGCTGTAGGGTGCCTGCCGGTCGCTGATGTTCAATCTTTACTTTCTGGCACACCATGCATTTGCTCACGTACCTTCCCACGTCTCTCTTTATTCCTTTCCACCAAAAGTTCTTCTTCAAGTTTGCGTACATCTTGGTGGCTCCTGGGTGTATTGAATATTGACTCTTATGCGCCGGCTCCATGACTTCCTCCCTCAGGAGTTTTGTAGGGACAACTATCCTCCCTTGGAAAGTAATTATGCCTTACTGGTTCAGGCTAACACCAGATTGGTTCCTCAGTCTCTTCAAGCAGTCGACGGCTTACTGAGCTTGTTTGATCCTTTCTAGTAGTTCGTCTAAGATTTGTACCGCAATATTCGGCCTCGCATTCGCTATTTTCCACTACTAAGTCCAAGTTCTGGAATTCCTCTATCAGTCGATGCTCGACTATCATCATGCTCGCAACTCCTCTGGTTTTTCTGCTCAAGGCATCTGCGACTACATTCGCCTTGCCGGGATAGTATTGCAATTCAAAGTTGTAGTCCTTTATGAACTCCATCCAACGGCGCTGTCTCATGTTCAGCTCCTTTTGATCGAATAAATACTTGAGGCTCTTGTGATAACTGTACACTGTTGTAGTTGCACCGTACAAGTGACGACGCCATATCTTCAAGGCAAACACGATCGCAACTAATTCTAGATCGTGTGTGGGGTAATTTTCCTCGTGCAACTTCAGTTGTCGGGAGGCATATGCTACTGGTCTGCCGTGTTGCATAAGTACACATCCCAAGCCTATCTTGGAGGCATCACAATACACCTCGAATGGTTCCTCTGGGTCTGGAAGCGTCAGTACTAGGGTTGTTGTCAGCATTCTTTTTAACTCTTGGAAACAGGCTTCACATTCTTGGGTCCACGCGAAAGGGACTTCCTTTCTTGTCAATCGGGTAAGTGGCAACACCCTCTTCGAGAACCCTTCAAGGAATCTTCGATAATATTCTGCTAGTCCAAGGAAGCTCCTTATCTCCGTGACAGTCTTTGGTCGTTCCCAGTCTACTACTGCTTCGATCTTACTGGGGTCCACTGCTACTCCTTTATCTGAGATTACATGTCCAAGAAATTGGATCTCTGGCAGCCAGATTCGCACTTCG